>NC_090230.1:37261039-37564789 GCF_024489055.1 Chanodichthys erythropterus | reverse complement strand
AGTCTCCGCGAAATGGATGAAGCCCACAGCTCACTGCTTTCTGATTGGCTTTTTCCGGCTCACAGAAATAAGGTGCCCATCTTCATACAATAACTCGTTTTGATTAATCCAGGATCCCTGTACAGAGAGGCATCGAAATGAGAGATGGTGTTTGGGCTGTTTTTGTTTCGGTTGCTACATGATTTGGTTCTTTTCTGAGGTCATCACCACTAAAAACTGCTTCTCATTTTGCACCAGACTGCTCTCCTCTCAGCAACACTGGAGAATTTGTAATGCTGATCATCGTGCCACGGCGAAGCACTGGTGTGCCCGAAGTCTCCCGCGGTCACACGTGGCAGAGTATTCTGACTTGCATACTGATGAAAACAAACTTCAGTCCAACATTTCCCAGATCCAAAGCCGAGAAGTGTCATTTGGCATGTGTGAGCAACACACTTATTGCAGCCCATACATGTTTGTTTTTCTCAAACGTGACTTTTGACTCACAACCCTATTGTTTGAATTTCCAGAAGAAGACGTAATTTAGTAGACCTTTCTGTAAAAGCAATTTATGGCTGACTTCTATTGATTTTGGTTATGTTGCTGACAGCCAATAACACGTGTTATTTAGCTTCCAGCAGTCTGTAAACAATCTGTCATCTGTTGTAGGTTTTTTTTTTATTCTCTCCGCGTGTAATGCGGACCTGTCTTCTGCTTTAAGGCAGGCCTGTTCTTTTCAGCATAGTTAAAATGTTATGTACTTTTTGAACAGATGGAGTGAACGACAAAGATGTGGAGAAAGGGAAAAATCAATGGTTCTCAAGCAGACAGTAGATTGCGTAGCGCAGTGCTTTAAAATTGAGCCACCTTTTGAAAACATGTTCTTTGTTGCTGTCGCAAGCCCACTGGAAACTCGCTGCTTCAGAAAGAGGCAGCGACTTGCCCGTCAAACTGCTGCGACTCTTTTCCAGCTGGCTTCAGTAAACCCTTAATGTCATTGTTAAAGAAAGATGATTTCATTTTTTTTTTTTTTTTTTTTTGATGGGTTTGGAATCTGACTTGTGAAGGTCAGCAGATAAAAGGGGAATCAAGACAATACTTCTTGACAGAGGCAGTAACGCCTGTAGAAAGCATCACCCAACCCCCAGTGCTGCTGCCGCCGCATCCGAATACTTCATAGAGTGTGTGCTGAGGTGTGTGGGTGGCCGCTCGCTCTGCCTGTCCATGGGTGGCACAGTAAAGTTGCTTTAACCGCTTGTTCCCCAAACAGGAAGTGTGTTCTGAGGAAGTGATTCAGGTATAGTCAAGAGTTTTGTTTATGTTTAATTTTCATTTTTTCCGCTTTAGTAAATGGGAGTATTTTAAGTCTATGACCCCATTATATGATTCATTTATTCATTTTAGAATGTTTGATGGGTAAAAAGCTTTGGGGAAAAAATATTGACCCTTTTTTTGGATGTTCTTGTGTTCAAACTAGGGCTGTCACGATATCATTACATGGTTATTGTGGCCAAAAGAATTTACGGTAACAATATATTATATTATGTGCATATAATATATGCAGAACCAGCACTTCTCTGTTTCTACCTTTAGCGTACCACCAGTTTTCCTTGCGTACCAGCACTTCCGACATGTTGCATGTACAGAAGCCAGCCGCACCCTCCCTTCTTCAGGGACACATTTTGAACCCAGCATCTGGAGTACCGGCACTTTTATTTTTCCACTTAAAGCACTGGTTACAGGGATTGCTGGATGTATTTGTCCTTATTAGGATTTCCTGGAACTACTCATGAGTCTCACTTATGGACTTTCTGGGCGAGGGTGCCTCTGGCATTGAATATGAATGAATCATAAATTACATGTGAGTTTAGCGTTCCTTGATTTTCACATTGTCCTATTTTGGGTAAAAACAGAAAAAAAATACTGCTCTCTGAAGATATTTGAAGTAAACATACGATAATCCATAAGTTTGAGCACATTATTGGACTAAAAGCCCAAATGGATGTAAATATAATAAAACACAGAAAGGCGTCAACATTTACCAGCCTAATGTAACATTTCAGGACTAGCAAAATAATGGCAACTTTGAACTTACTCTCTGTACAGTTGCCAAATCTGCAAGATAACAGAGGTGGAGGTGGGTGAAGAGGTTGGTGGTTTTTAGGGCTGGGATACAATATCTGAAAATATCACAATATTAGAATCTGAAGCGATTCTGATATTTTCCAATATATCGCGATTCTCTCTCAAATCGATTCTGAGCTTAGTTTTTAAACAGCAGATGGCACTACTATACGTGCTTTAGAAATACTAATACTTCCAGTATAGAAATACTTCCAGTTCCTTTACACACACCACTTAAACCTAAAATAATCATTCATTAAGTTCATAAAGGTTGAAGCGAATTACAAATCTTGCATAAAAGCATTTTGAACCGAAGTGCAAGTATATTTAACCACTTACATGACTCAGCCGAATGCACGATCACTGTTTCAGCAGACTTCTTCATGAGCGTTTGAAGCCCGGCACACACCAAGCCAACGGTCTGCCGCCGGGCAGTTTTTGATCATTGGTGTGTTCCGCACCGTCAGCTGAAGTTGGTCCTCATCTGCTTTTTTTCATATTGAATCGGCATCGGAGCTCGTCGGTCAGTCGGGCCATCTGATCATTCTGATTGGCTGTTTAGCTATTGCCACCTTCTGGTACAGAAAGGCATTTCTTCTTCCACAGGCGCAGAAGGGACGTGCTACTTGGCCATCAGGTGTTGAGCAACGGTTTGGTGAGTCAGGGCAACTTTGGACCCAGGCGTTGCTGACGTGATCCAACCCCACAGTCTGCTTTCGTCGCCACTAGTTCATCAGCATCGGCTTGGTGTGTTCCGGGCTTGTGTTCCGAGCTTGTGTGGTTAAAAACTATCCTAGAGCGCCATCTGCTGTTAAAACTAAGCTCAGAATCGATTAGAGAGAGAAAATATCAGGATTGATCCAGATTCATTGTATCGATTGAGAATCAATGTATCTTCTCAGCCCTGGTGGTTTTGCCCCGTTTTCACTCAATGTTGATTGAGATGTCCTGCAGACTGGGCTTTTTAATGAGTAGTTTTTGCGAAATCCAAAGAACTTCCACATTAGCGAGCAAACTTTCTTGGAGTGTCTAGTCTGTCATATCTGACCACATGCTTTTATGCAGAAGTAGCAGCTGCGTGCTGTGTCTGCTTGTGTTTTATGACAGATGGCAATCAGCGCTAATGTGCAATACCGACACCTACTGTACATTAGGATGTCAACCAGATTCTGGTGCTTGATTATTTACATGCCATATTATCATACGCGAAACTATTATGGTTATCGGCAATGCGACACCTCTAATTAACACAATAACAATATTTAATGTTTTAAATATCACAGTTATCATCAATATGACCAGTATATTGAGACACCCCTTGTTCAAACCTGAGGTTTCTTTTGGTTAAAGTCATGGTGTTCATTTTGTCTTAAAGATAATTGGTGAATGCCTATCTTTTTTTTAAGTGTGATGATTGTTTTCTGAGACCGTTATCATCCACATCATTAACAAATAGCTGCAGGAAAGTGGTGGCAACTCCTGCCATTTTTCATTTCAGACAGTCCCTCTTTGCACATAAAACAGCCTTGTTACTTGCAGTAATTCAGCTACTTTTTTTGTTGCCGTTTGCTTTTCTAAGAGGCAACGAGTTGGAGCTCGTTAACTAAGGTTTGTTCAATCATGGCCTAATGAGAACTCGATTGTATCACAAAGGCTGGAGGTAGGGTTAGATTAATGATTTCTTTTCATCTTCTCTTTGCATTTACTTATTTTTGTTCACTGACTTGTGTAAACCAAGAAAGGCTAATTTTGCCTTATGATGAGCAAAATAACACATTTTCTCTCTAACACTTCCAAAGAATGTTCTTGATTTTCACACATTTTCTTTATCAGATATATCTGACATCTGTCTCTCTGTTCTCTCTCTCTCTCTCCCTTTCTGTCTTTCTTTCTTTCTTTCTTGTAAATTAAACCACAACTGTCTCTATAACTGTCTCTTATAATTTGTCTTAATAGGGGCAGCTATTTTTTCACACAAAAATTATTCTGTCATCATTTACTCATGCTCATGTTGTTTTAATGACTTTCTTTTTTTGCAGGGATGACAAAAGGTGAAATTCTGTATAATGATGCTTACAATGAAAGCATATGGACTGGACAAAAAACTGTATAGTATACAGTAGTCTGTATGACTTGTTTTGTTATATACTGAAGGCATATAATAGCTTTGTGTTAGGAAAGGGCACTTGCAATCAATGATTTGATTTGCTTTCAGATGCACCATGTGAAGACGTGTCTTTTCAAATTTCACTTCAAAGATGCACAGAGCTGAATAGTTTCAAAGACTGAAATCCAAGAAGGTTTACTCATATTACTATGAATGGGAGAAAATGCAAAACAGCGTAAAAGAGTGAATCGCTAATTGTCATCTCGTCACTGTAGTTGCCGTTAGAAGCACAGGTTCTCATAGAAATGGTTAGTGTTCTGAAGATGCGGCCACAAAAGCAAAATTTCAGCAAAATTTTGTGAACAATAATGGTTCATTGTCTATTGTCAATAGTTTAAAGAAGTATGAAGCACAGCTTACAAAGAAGTCACTGAGCAAGAAGCTTGTGGTGGTCAGCATGTCAAACCGCATGAACATAAACCCTTTGCGAAATTCGTGTTGGGAAATATTTTGCCCTCACGAAATTCCTGATTGCTTGAATTTCCATTGAAATTATCAGATTTCGGCCAAGAAAATTTACAGAGCAGTATATGTGACGGCACCTTGAGACACAAACTTGGGATTGAATATGTGTATTGGCTGGACCAACCTGAAATATATGTTTTTTTTTAACAAAATATGTTTAAAGTATGCTATTTAAAGAGGAAGTAGTTGGTCTTGCATGCCTGAAATGACTGGCCGGAGATGTTGTGAATTTGGCCACCAAGTGAACTGACTTTCTTTAAGGGGAACTTGTGACTTGTGAAAGTATCATGTGATTGATCACAGTAAAGGCCCGTTCACACCAAAAATGATAACTATAAAGATAACAATAAAGATATAATTCTAAAAATAGTTCTAAATATAAAAGAATAGCACTGTCCACACCACAGATATACCAATAATTATATAGAGAAACAATATAGTTGGGATCACTTTCAGAACATTTTTTTCCCAGCTGTTGAACGATAAAACTGTAGTGAAAAAGACTAGGCGTTGTTTTTATTCCACTATATTTACTAAATTCACAGTTAGATTAGATTGATTACACTAGCTATTCACGCGAAACAGAGCATGCTGAGGACATCCGCTGGTTAAAGTCACGTAAATGCAACAAAAACTGCAAAAACATGTTGTACAAAAAGACTTTTATTGTTTGTTGGTGTGGACGCAAATATAGTTATCGTTATAGTTATCTTTATAGTTATCATTCTTGGTGTGAACAGGCCTGAAGGAAGGTTGAAGGAAGGTTGAAGTTCCTCACACAAAGCTATCATATGGCTTCAGAAGACTTAAAATATAGTGCACAAGTTATGAATCACTTATACAATGCTCTTTTTCAGATGCTTGACTGGTAAGAATTTATCTGTTCTTCTTCACCTGGAAATTTCTCTAACTAGTAAGCAGGCACTCAATTTGGAGGTTAGTCATTTTAGGTGACATATATCTCACCATTTGGTGTCTGAACACATTTACTCACTCACGCGCCATAAAAAGCTCATTTTCCTCTGCTGGATTTTGCACAAAAAACCTTATAGAACAGAACACGGCCAGCAGGAAGGAACCTTGAATATGTCATTATACTTTCTCACTTGACGAGCTCCACTGTATGCGACTGATCACACTTATTTAAAAAAAAAAATATATATATATATATATATATACCACAAAATATTTCTTTTGCTACACAGTGCACAAATCCTGCTCAGTCTATTATAATATGACCAGCCTCAAGTTTCTTTTAAAAGGGCCTTGTGTCTGATCAAAGACAACAAAAGTAACAGGAGAGCGTAATGTTCCAGCTCATTTCGGAGTTTTCTAATTCTGCCGGGTGCTGTTTCTAGTGGGGGGAGGTAGAGCCGATCTCCTTCTGCTAATGAAAATGCACTGAAGCAGGTTAAATGCATGGAGCAGGAGCCAAAGGCTGCTCTGATTGTATTGCAGGCAGCGCTGTGGCAGCGTGTCTGTCTCCCTGCTCATTTGCATCTGATGGACTTAATAGGAGTTTGTCTCCAGAATGCAGATGAATGCACAAACAAAGGGCTGGAATGGAACCGATTCCACCCACCCCGCTGAGTCTTTCTGCCTCACTGTTTTTTTTCTCCTCCTCTTTTTTTACTGTTTCAAACGATCCGAGTTTGTCCAATCTCACAGCCACTCTCCGTTATTAAAACCGTACGCTCCTTAGACAGGAACGACGATCGGAATTAGCTGTTATTGACTATTTTGTGTGTGTGTGTGTGCATGGCTAAAGTGGCGCTAGTTAATTATGTCTGGCCCTTAATTATGCACAGATGCAACATTGAGAACCGCACGCTATCCTGTAACCCGGCCAGGTGTGTGTGTGTGTGTGTGTGCGTGCTACTGTTTATAGCGGGAGGGAGCGGGAGGAAGGACTACTCCGAAGTGTTTATGATTCTCTGCAGTTGCTACATAGATTCATTTTCTGCATGAGAGCACATGGGTAGGATGAGAACGTTTTACAAGAGTTTCCTAATGAACAGTGCCTCCACCGCACAATGCACAGTGTGTCTAAACAATCTCGCAGGAACATTTGTGCGCTTTGTGCTGAGGGGTTTGGTTTTTAATGTTCGGAGGGGAGATATTTTGTCATTTTTTCATTTGCTTGTTGAAATATCTGCATACAGGAAAACTTCTAGGAAATTTGTTTTAGTTTAATTCTTACTTTATAGATCCATTTGATGAACACAGATGAAAATCGCAGTACTCAGAAGTTGCACATTCATTTCTCTGGAGATTAAATAGAGTTTGCAGCTATGTTTCATTCAAGCATCAACTTTGTTTCAGATGTTTCTCATAAAAATGCTTAGGACAGTGGTTCTTAAACTCTGAGATCTGGGGTGCCCTCAGGTGGTAAGCAGCATGACTCAAAATGTGCTCTACCGTTCAGAAGTTTGGGTCAGTAAGATATATTTTTAGAAAGAAATGAATACTCTTATTCAGCAATTTGCATTAAATTGAACAAAAGTGATAATAAATACATTATAATGATACAAAAGATTTCTGTTTCAAATAAATTATTTTCTTTTGACTTTCCTATTCATCAAAAAATCCTGAAGAAAAGAATCATGGTTTCCACAAAAATATTAAGCAGCACATCTGTTTTCAACATTGATAATAAAAGGAAATGTTTATTTTTAGCACCAAATCATCATATTAGAATGATTTCTGAAGGATCAAGTGACACTGAAGTAGAAGACTGGAGTAATGATCCTGAAAAAAAAAAAAAAAAATCATACTTTAAAATATATTTATAGTTATTTTAAATTGTAATAATATTTTTAAATGTAATATGTTAATATAATATGTATAATATATTTTAAAACATTTAAATGTATTTTTTATCAAATCAGTGCAGTCGGTGAGCATAAGAGACTTTTGAAACTTGTGAACTCTAGTGTACATTATAAATATATACATTTTAGAGTGTAATTTTATTCATGTTTTATTTTGAATATCTGATTACAATTTTAATTTATATTTTAGGGCTGTCACTAACGGTTATTTTGGTAATTGTTAGATTATTGCTCCCGAGGCATGCCTCATCCCAGTCCTCTTAATTGGCAATTGAATGAACAATCTCAGTGCTGAGGGAGAGTATAAAGTCTCATTTTTATTTAGCTGGGTCAGATATTATATATTAAGAGTTCAAGGGGTGTAGAATAGATTTAACCCATGAGAATACATCATACAGCTGGTAAATGTGATACATATAGAAAAACAAGTCTAAATATGGTCATCTTCCAGCCAGGTACCCATGCCTTCCTGGGGATCCAAGAAGACCCCTTCCATACTTGCAATACAAAAGGCAGGGACCATTCCCTGTCTCCCCATTTGATCCAAGCAGAGCCTTGTACCTTACATGGAAGTTGTTCCGGTACATAAAGAAAACCAGATGTTATAATATAGAATACAGCTTCAACAGAGGACAAAAGACCCTCTGTCTACCTTCCTTCAATGCTGAGACCAACACTTTCAGTAATCGAGTAGTCGGTCGATTATTTTTACGATTAATCGAATAATCCGATTTTTTGTGTTGTATTTTTTAAAATAAAAATAGACCTAAGCAAACAAATGCCATTAAAATTACCTAAATTACATATACAATAACGAGGCAAAAAAATTTGGTTCAAATAAAGTATCAAATGCAAGTAATCTCACAAAAGTGAGTACAGTATCTCACAAAAGTGGGTACACCCCTCACATTTCAGCAACCATTTTATTATATATTCTAAAGGGACAATACTATAGAAATGAAAATTGGATATACTTTAGAGTATACAATGTGTAGCTTGTATAGCATTGAAAATAACTCGACATAGAGCCATTATTGTCTAAATAACTGCCAACAAAAGTGAGTACACCCTAAGTGAACATGTCAAAACTGTGTCCAAAGTGTCAATATTTTGTGTGAGCACCATTGTTATTAGTACTGCACTAGTAATGAAGCGCAGCTCCCCAGTCCCAACAGCACTCATGCAGCCCCAGACCATGATGCTACCACCACCATGCTTGACTGTAGGCAAGACACAGTTTTCTTTGTACTCCTCACCAGGGCGTCGCCACGCATGCTGGATACAATCTGAGCCAAACAAGTTTATCTTAGTCTCATCAGACCAGAGGACATGGTTCCAGTAATTCATGCTCTTGGACAGGTTGTCTTCAGCAAACTGCTTGTGGGCTTTCTTGTGAGCCAGCTTCAGAAGAGGCTACTTTCTGGGACGACAGCCATGCAAACCGACTTTTTGCAGTGTGCGGCATATGGTCTGAGCACTGACAAGCTGACCTTCCGCTTCTGCAACCTTTAAAGCACTCATACATCTGTTTTTTGAAGCCAACTTCCGCACCTGACGCACAGCACAAGATCTCAACTTCTTTGATTCAACTTCTTTGGCCTGTTCCGAGTGGAACCCGTCTTGGAAAACCTCTCTCTATGCCTCTCCTGGCCACTCTACTGTAACTCAGTTTCAGGGTGTTACCGATCTTCTTATAGCCAAGGCCATCGTTGTGGAGAGCAACAATTCTAATTCTCAAATTCTCAGAGAGTTCTTTGCCATGAGGTGCCATGCTGAACATCCAGTGATCAGTATGAGAGAATTGTACTCATAGCACCAAATTTTAACTGCTGTAATACAAGATCCACACATTTGTATGGTCCTGTCAAGCAGACAAAAACATGAACATGATGAATAGGACAAGTGGCTAATCAAGGTCTTCAGGATTACTAAAGTTATAGGCAGGTGAGTGTTTTTTTCAGGGTTGGAGCTAAACTCTGCAGGACAATGGCCCTCCAGGATCAACGTTCCCCACCCCTGACTTAGGGTGTACTCACTTTTGTTGTCAGCTATTTTGACAATAATGGCTGTATGTTGAGTTATTTTCATAGGACAGTAAATCTAAACTGCTATACAAGCAGCACATTGACTACTCTAAAATATATCCAAGTTTCATTTCTATAGTATTGACCCTTGAGAAGATATACTAAAATGGTTGCTGAAATGTGAGGGGTATGATACTGTATGTACATTATGTATTATAACAAATGCCTGTAGAGGGCGCTAATGGCCTGGTGTTGTTACACATTAAAACCTTGTTTAAAGTGCACTATGTAATATTTTCTGCTGCTAGAGGTCGCTAGAGGCCTATTCAAAACAAAGGCATAGCTTGATGACGCCAAGTTTAAGCAGCTCTGTTTATCATATTAAATACATTTGAGCGTGTTGAAAATGTTAAAACGTTACCCTGTGCATTCGCTTGGCTGCTGTGAGACACTTGTTGCACACTGCAGTAAGCTAGATCGATTTTAGAATATCATATTATCGTATTTAGTCAAGTCAAGTCATCTGCGTTTATATAATGCTTTTCACAATACATATTGTTTCAAAGCAGCTTCACAGTGACAACAGGAAAATTCTTATTGAGCTAAAGTTGGTTTTTGATTGAATCACTTCCCTTGTAAAAATTGTTAATTATTACTTTAGGGGCTGCTTAAATGACACCTTTCCTACTGAAAACCGAATACCTTTAATGCATTCTTGCCGTTCATTTACGTGTTTAGTCTATAGGTTTGCGTGTTTGAGTGTGCATGTGCGCAGAAGCTTGGTCCTTTTAAAAAAGTGATATTTGCCAAATTACTTGTCTGGTCCGCATAATACTGAAAATATTACTATGCTATAGTATTGTTTCGTGCAGCCTTAGAAAACGGTCTAATAAAGCAGTTCATGGATTCTCGTCTGTGGAATGCACCACTTCTGGTATTTTGCCGCTTACTCGACATGGGTAAATTGCAATCAAAGATTTCTTTTTTTAAATCGAGTACTCGAGGAATCGTGACAGCCCTAAGAAATATACACCTATAAAGTTATAGCATAAAGTTTTAACTAGGACTAAACTGCACCAAAAGTTACTGTTGTGGCATGTTTGTATTGATGCTCTGATATTGATCTGCACATCATGAGACTGATGTCTACTGAGTCTCATAGTAACATGATTTATCTGAACTACAAGAATATTCATATTAATCAAAATATGAGTTTAATTAAAAATGTTCTTAAGCCTTTGTTGAAGTTGATGACTAGGTTGTAGAAACATTTAAGTCCTGTCGTATATGTTTTATGGAAATTTGTAACATTACTGAAGTTCAAAGGGTTGTAAATGTCATTTCATGTTGACTTTAATGTTAATAGCACAACTCGTATCATTTGCTCTTAGAAAATGGTGAGAAATGTTTAAGCTCTTATTGAAATCTCATGATGTTTGATTGCAGACTTTCGTATCTTGGCAAACCTGAGCACAGCTTGTGACATTTTTAAGAAATACTCATTGAGGTACATGTGAAATTACTCAGATATTTTTCTCAGTAGAAAAATCTATGCAGCAGGAGACAATTTGTTCTCCATCCAGTCTCATACTGTAGCTGTCTAGGAGAAATAACAGAGATACAAAAGTTCTCAAATTCGAGATTTTCTTCTAATGCATAATTTGTTACTTTAGAAGTATCTACATTGTACAAGCCTTGAAACTTTTAGGTTTCCCCATATCCAGACTCCCCCACCTAATCAAAACTTCATAAGTGAGAGTGTTTTATCTGTAGAACAGCTCTGCCCTGAATGTTTCGAGGGAACCAGGTGAGAGAGATATAAAAAGCTGGCAGAGATTTTACTCTGAATGCCATTCTGACAGTTTTCAGCAGGCTTTGGAGCTGTTTGTTTGGTCAAAGCCAGAGCAGAAAGAGATTATTATTCATTTTAATGGAGGTTGATTAAATATTTAGAACATTTAATTAGAAATCCAGCTCTATTATTGAGAGTGTCTCGATTATAGCACAATGTTTTTGAAGAGTCCTTCATTAGAGGGTCCTTTGAGCGTTCACAGGGTTCACTGGGTCTCATTCTGACGTACAATCTGACGTCCAGGGCATCACCTTTCCAGTGCATAGAGCAGCCAGCAGTGATGAGCCTGACAGGAAAGGAGGGATTTATTAATGAGGTGCGGTGATGTGGGGACCGTGACCCAAGCTAAGAAAACCTTCCACCCAGGACATCGCCAGGAGAACTAACATGCCCTCCCCCCCGCCGCCGCTGTCAGCTGCCAACCAGCGGGAGTGTGATCATGTCACACTGACGAGTCGTTGACTGACAGTTGTGCTGCGGTCTCCCTGTTTCTCCATCTCCTCATTAAAACAGAAATGAGTGGGAGCAATCACTGTCACTCATGTGGCAAAGCTACATGGGCATTAATAAACACTGAGAATTGTGGGGAAATAACCCGCTGCAGTCATCTGAGCTGTGGCTTCAGCGTGGAGAGTTTTTGAACCTTGCTTCTTGCCGTCACTCTACGCTATGTAATGATGGCCAGATGCTGATCGTGAGTGTGTGTATGAATGTGTTGGTGCGTGCGTCCTGGAGATCTGATGTTTGCAGGACTGAACATGTTTGCAGGGTGGCAGCGGAAACCACACTGATCCGTTCAAGCCCACTGCAGGATGCATAGAACAGATGTGAATTGTCATTCACTTTGCACAGTGCATGAGTTGCTCTCCAGTGAGTTTCTTACATCAGGATGGTGATCACACAGGGAAAATGTGCACAAAAGATGTTTACATATAGTGCACAAGACAAAAAAATAGCTGAATTTATTAAAATAACCCTGTTCAAAAGTTTGTGAACCATTGATTCTTAATACTGTGTGTTGTTTCCTGGATGATCTATGACTGTTTTTTTGTTTTCTGATGGTTGTTTATGGGTCCCTTGTTTTTTTCTGAGCAGTTAAACTGAGCACTGTTCTTTAGAAAAAGCCTACAGGTCCTGCAGATTCTTCAGTTGTCAAGCATTTTTTGCACATTTGAACCCTTTCCAGCAGTGACTGTATGATTTTAAGATCCATATTTTCACACTGAGGACAATTGAGGGACTCAATGTTCAAACATTTACCGATGCTCCAGAAGGAAACACAATGCATTAAGAGCCAAGGGGTGAAAACTTTTTGAATTTGATGATTAAGGTAAATTGTACTCAATTTGTCTTATGGGCAACATGTAAGTATCTTCTGTTGCTTCTGAAGGGCAGTACTAAATGAAAAAAAAAAGATATTTCAACAAAACATCTTCATCCTGTTCAAGTTTTCACCCCCTGGATCTTTATGCACCGTGTTTCCTTCTGGAGCATCAGTGAATGTGCATTTGATACTTTATTTGAACCAAATATTATTGCCTCATTGTTATTATATATGTATTTTAACTCTCTCAGGTTTTTTTCTTACCAGTGTGAAAGAGACTCAAAATACTCCATCAATGTTGCACATACAATTAAGAGTTATACACCATTTTAATCTATTGAATATCTTCTTTTATTTGTGTACACTCAGAGTAAAAACAAAATGTTGTGCTTTTTGCAAAATAAAGAAAACTAACATGATGCGTGATCTGTCGTCTCCCTCTGAACGAACTCCAGTCTGATAGTTCTCAGAAAATTAACTGTAACTTAGTGAATACAAATTATACTAATTAAAAAAATGATGTATTTATGTATTTATTGTCTTGAAAAGTGTTTATCTGTATGTTAAAGCCATGGTTAGCGACCTCTGGAAGCCCTTGTTAGTTCCTGGAATGTCCTGTTCTTCTTTAGATTAATTTGTGGGCTAAATGTGCACAGAGCGTCCTCCAGCTGCAAGTATGAATTGAAAACACAGTATCCAGTGCTCATAGTGATGACAATAAATATTGAATAAATATTACTCCTCTGTATAGAAAATTGACATAAATATATGACAATCCATCAACATTTCTCCAAATGTGCATGCTTATAAGCTAAAAGGCTATATGAAATGCCATAGAGGTAACATAATTGTTCAGACACTTTGCATCACAGAAATACATTATATTTTAAAGTATATAATAGAATACCATTATTTTAAATTGTAATAATATTTCACAGTATTGCTGTTTTTTCTGTATGTTTGATATACACCATGATGAACTTGAGACATGATCACAGAGGTATTTTTCACAGCCTAACTGACTGAAAGAGCTTATTGATATGCAGGTCATTAAATGTCATTATGCAAAACGTTTGTCTTCTCAGATGTGAATCACCTCATTATTCATGAAGATTCATGCCTCCACGCATACTGTGTTTCTTGACAAAAAGTGTCTTACAAAAACTAAATCAATATATTGTTTTATATGAGGCGACAGGGCTGGCCAAGGGTGCTCAGTGGCCATATCAAGGAGAGCGGACAGCTCAGTGATGGCAGCAGGCTCAGGCTGGGGCTGCTCTGAGACGACAGCGGGCTGCTCGGGCTGCTCTGGGACGACAGCGGGCTGCTCGGGCTGCTCTGGGACGACAGCGGGCTGCTCGGGCTGCTCTGGGACGACAGCGGGCTGCTCGGGCTGCTCTGGGACGACAGCGGGCTGCTCTGGGACGACAGCGGGCTGCTCTGGGACGACAGCGGGCTGCTCTGGGACGACAGCGGGCTGCTCGGGCTGGCAGACTGCTCCAAAGTCAATAGGGCTCGAGTTCCTCAATGCACGCATGACAGCCAATACATAAAAAGTGAGCACAGCCCTCTGGGCCAGGACAGGACAGACCAGGAGAGCAGGCTGCGCTGGAGCGGACTCACTGGCTGGATCGGGCTCTGGAGCGGGCTCACTGGCTAGAGCGGACTCACTGGTTGGAGCGGGCTCACTGGCTGGAGTGGGTTCTGGAACGGACTCAATGGCTAGGACGACCCCTTCTATTCCAGACACTGAAGGGGTGGCCATCTTGCCCGTGGGCACTGGCGAAACAGCCATCTCGTCCTTCGCATCCAGAGAGTTTGAGTGCGTAGCAACCGGCGGACTCGAACTTGAGTGCGTTGAAACAGACGAGCTTGAGTGCGTTGAAACAGACGAGCTTGAGTGCGACGAAACAGACGAGCTTGAGTGCGACGAAACAGACGAGCTTGAGTGCGACGAAACAGACGAGCTTGAGTGCGACGAAACAGACGAGCTTGAGTGCGACGAAACAGACGAGCTTGAGTGCGACGAAACAGACGAGCTTGAGTGCGACGAAACAGACGAGCTTGAGTGCGACGAAACAGACGAGCTTGAGTGCGACGAAACAGACGAGCTTGAGTGCGACGAAACAGACGAGCTTGAGTGCGACGAAACAGACGAGCTTGAGTGCGACGAAACAGACGAGCTTGAGTGCGACGAAACAGACGAGCTTGAGTGCGACGAAACAGACGAGCTTGAGTGCGACGAAACAGACGAGCTTGAGTGCGACGCGGCCGGCGGGCTCGAGAGCGAAGCGGCCGGCTGACTTGAGAGCGAAGCGGCTAGTGTATGCTTGGGAATACCAGCTGCTCGTGCTGAAATCAGTGGAGGATCGTTCACACTGGACAACAATCTTCTCCGCTGTCGAACGGATCTAGAGACATGATGGGACTCTGGGCGATCAGCAGAGACGTGACGTTGCTCTGGGCGATCAACTGAGGCGTGATGTTTCTCTGGGCGATCAGCGGAGACGTGACTTGGCTCTGGGAGATCAATGAAGACGTGATGTGAAGTCGTAGTGCCCGCCATTTTGTGAGTGTTCTCTGATGCAAAAGCGGCGGCCATTACGTGGTTTACTGCATTTCCCCGCGACACCCACAGTAAAACGTGAACCAACGGTAAGCAGGGCAAAGTCCAAGAATTCCATAAACGTCCCTCGGGGACCATTGGCGATTAAATAACCCTTAAGAGGTTAATTTAGTCCATAAGCAAAAAAGTCAATGAGGGCACAGTCCGGTAAATCAGAAAAATGGGCAATGTCCAGGAATTTCTGGATATGAACCTCCAGGGTGCAGTTACCTTGACGAAAGCTGACCAGATGTGTTGCGGGATCCATGCTGGGACTAGGACGCCCAACAAAGCTGCTGGATCTTGATGTGGCAAGGTCTTCTGTAATGAAGGCGGGACTCAGAGTAAGATCCACATGCAAAGCTTTATTAAATGTTGAGCGTGGTCGTACAGGCATGGTCAAACGGGGCGAACAGGAACATCAGAGACAGGCAGAATCATAGTCAGGAAGCAGGCAGCGGTCAAAAGGCAGGCAGCTAACAATCACAGAACTGTAGAACCAGACAGGGATCAGCAACAGGAACCGGAACAGACAGGGAAACAGAATAATAACGCTTGTAAATGTCACACAGGGAAAACAAGACCTAGCAGTGAGGTGATGTGTGTAAGAGTCTTTTATAGTCCTGGTAATGAGCTGCAGCTGGGTGTGGTGATTAGTGATTAGTGTTAAGTGTGTGCAGGTGAGTGGCAGAGAGGATGATGGGAGATGTAGTCCGGGAACTAACAGGAACAGACGGTGATCATGACAGCACAAATGTCAGGGCATGTCAAAACTTCTCCAGGGCCCCGAAAATCCTCAGACCCCAGAGGGATAAGTAATTTTAAAGGCTATTGTTTATTGCTTAGGTCTATTTTTATTTGCTCACTCACAATAACAAAAAACTTTGCGCTTTTGTAAAATAATGAAAAAACACAGGGTGTGCTTTCTGCTGTCTCAGTCTATGTGAACTTATTTCTGAAGCGCGTCACAAAAATGAACCAATACTCAGCAAATACTGTGAAAAAAAATTGGTCAAGAACAACAGAAAGACTAATAGAAGTATTAAACAAATCTTTTCAGCAAAATAAATATCTATATTATATAATTGTTTTATACACTCAGACTTTTGAAATGAATTTTGCACTGCAGAATTAGTGAAAGAATTGTAAATTGTCATGTCAACATTTGGCTTCATGCTCATCTAAAATTCTATTTTGTAGCTTTCATCCACCTGTTACAAGATGCAATTTTTATAATTATTGTATTTTATGATGAGAATTTTTAAAGAAAATCCAGATAAAAAATGTAATTTTATTGATGGAAAAAAATTCTTCTAAGCAACACAATTCTTCTAAGCAACACTTCTAAAACAATTTTTTACCTGATCATGTTTAAAACAAGTGAAAAAATTTGCCATTTTTAAATACATTTTTAAAAGTAACCCTCCCAACCCTGTGTATACAACAGCATCTGATTGCTAATTTAGCATCCAGCTTCTTCAAAGTGTATCTTTTGATCACCTTTTGTCCATCTGCACAATTAAGAATGAGTCCGCTGGGTTTCTTTGCTCCCACTGAGCACTGTCGGCAGAGCAAACTGGCAATGTGAACGGCATACAAATACTGACACACATAACTTGTGTTGTAATTAACCAGCGAGACACACGTGGGGTACATACTCATCTCTCTTCCTGCTGGACGCCTCTTGTATACGCAGGTCACTATCAGAAGGGGTAAACAGGGGTTGTGGCGGGTCTGCCAGTGAAGCATTGTGGGAAATCATGTTAGCATTACCCCCCATCACAGAAGGAACACTGGAATAGATCAGCCGCGCAGTGGATGCATGCTAATTAGAATTCTAGATTCAATTAAATAGCTCGGCTGATAAGCCATGGACAAGTGCCACATGCTGTGGAGACGTGCTCTCTCGCGCTCCCGCGTTCTTCTGTTATTATGTCCTAGTCTGGATCTTTTAACAGAATTTTAAGAGACCACTGCCCGTTGAGAACGCAGATCTGTCTCTTGTCTGCATGTAAGGAAGGAATTGAGAATATGATAATTGTCTTCGTTTTAAGTGCTTTGGTCCACGGGGGCTGCATGTGCTGGATAAATGAAGCTGTAAAAGGGAAATTGTGGGATAATCAGAACTTCTCTTTGGTTCTAGTTCATCAACGAACACATCCTGAAGCTTGCCTGTACATTCAGGCTTGAAAAATATTAATGAACTTGCTCAGAAATGCAGAGAATTGAACTTTCTGAAAGCACAGCTACACTTTTTTTTTAATAAAGATAGGCCAGTTTCATTATTTTTATTTTAAGGCAAGACACTACAGGCGAAAATATATTATATATATATATATATTTTTTTTTTTTTTATGCACTGGCCAATTTTGAGATTTTGGGCTATTTGGATTTTCATAATGTGTTGTGGAAAGAAAACATCCAAAATACACTTATTATTACACTTCATCTATTTGCGTCTGAAGATTTCATTTATAATATATATATATATAAATATATATATATATATATATATATATATATATATATATATATATATATATATATTTAAAGGCTGTTTTCTCAAAGTAATTTTTTTTTTATCATGCTGAGCCAGAAATCTCTACTTCAGTAGCACTATGTAAATGTATGTAAATTAGTGCATATTTAATTAGATAATGCAGTTATCGAACTTTTTTGGTTATGCCCCGGTTTAAACCTTTAAAAAATCTGCCGCCCCCCCACCACCTCACCTCTGACTACCAAAAAATGTCACTAAAAATGATAAAAATGGAAAGTTTTTTAAATTGAAAAATGTGCAATGAAAAACACCTGCAATAGTTTCACTTTGTAATTCCGTTGAACGATTGAAAAATATAACAGTAAGAAAGAATAATAGATCAGAACAAAACTTTTAATTTAAAAAAATGTAAATATTTCAGTGATGCTTTGAATGAACAATATATAATCAGTGTCTGCAGTGAGCTCTTTTAAAATTTGTTTTAAAACTTTGCTTGTTAAATTTAACAAGCTTTTTGCCGCAACACGGCAGCGGAGCGGCACATTTACAATAGCAGCTTGTGATGCCTTCTACTGAAGAGGTGCTTTTCTATGCCGACCAACTTCTATGACGTGATTGTTCTTTGCAGTTCTTAATGTAATCAATCATTTGGCAAGTATTTATTAGTCATTGTTTTACTCTGTTCATTTGGTGTGTATTTCCTTAATGAGGCATTCAGTTTGGTTTTGGCATATCAGAAACAGCAAACTGTTTCTCTCTATTTGACGACCTGGGTCCTGTGTGTCGCTTTCTGTGGTAAATATGTGCTTTTGATCGTTCTTAAGCGAAGGTGTTGTTGTCAGATTGAGCGTCTTGCACTCTCTTCATGTGAGAATCACTTAACATAATATTTAAATCTCAAATGCACGTTCAAGCTGATGCAACCTGAATCTTGAGTTTTAGCAATAAAGCCGCTTGTCGGACCAAGGCCGGGGTCTGTGGTCTTTTCGGAAGGGGCTGGGGGTGGAAAGGGGCAAGTCTTTAGCTTGGGCTGACAGCAATCTGTTAATTAAACATCCTAATGGATGTAATTGCAACCATTCATGGACCCAGCTGCTGTTGTAATGCTAGCTTAGCCATGGCTGCCAGGATTCAGCTGTCTAGGAGGTGAGAGCTCTTGACTGCTTGGCAGGCGGGGGGTCCGCGTTTGACTCCTGCTGCAGGCTGATAGCAGCTGCTTTGAGCCGGTCACCTATCTGCCTTACTTCACCTTCACCTCCGCAGTATGGAGAGCAAAAGGGAGCAGTCTTCTGGAGCCAACGTTTGTGTGTATTCAAACGTGTGAATTGATGCTTTCCAAGCTGCTCACAATGCCGAAGCAGGTGCACCCAAACAAAAAGCACAACACAAACATTGGCAGGTTGGTATTTTTTTTACATCCTCAATAATAGCACTGGATTCATCCCCAGTCCAAATGTCCTGCTGGCAGCAACAGGATGCTAATTAGGATTTTGGCACTGTTTGACCCAAAATGGATGTGTTGGATCCAGCCTAATCCCCTGCACAGTTCAAGCTGACCTTAAAATCCTGCATATATCAAATGATTTCCAGGGTTGTTCGGGCTGATAAGACATTCTGAGTGGCGTCCAAAATCTTAGCGAGAAAGGACTCCTATCCATATCGACATTTAAGTCCCTTGTGTAATTACGTAATGAGAATACTTCTAGTGTGTAAATATATTTATTTATATATATATTTTATATATATAATGCTCAATGTTTTAGTTTTGAGATATCTGGACCAGCTGAAGGGACACAACTGAATATTCATTATTGGATCTGAAGCTCAAGCACACGTGTTGGTTTGCCAGATGGATTTTTGTGGATGAAGTGTTTTGTGGGGGCGTAATTGGACGTTGTTTAAGGAAAGTGGTGACAGTGGAAAAAAGAAGGAAGGAGTGAAGCTGAGAAATATTCATGTTGTCTCTAGGATCATGCTGAGTTGCTTATGGAACAGCCAGCTATTGCTAATTGTAATGCTAAAGAGTAGGGGTGTAACAATATATCGCAGTACGATATTTCACGATGCAAAAAATGTAACGATATGTATCGTAGAGTGATGGCGATTCTTTTACGATATGACGGCAGTCTGATCTTATTGGTTGAGCTGCTGACGTGACCTACTCTGCAACATGGAGGTGGCACCGCATATTAAGGGTGTGTCTCAATCAGCTCTCTAGTTCAGTAAGTGTTTCACGCACACATCGAATCTTGCAAGCAAGTTTAAACGTTTCTTGCGTCAGTCTCTTACTTGGTTGCAAGCCGTGGCTTTCTTTCACCGCAGTGCCACAGCAACGGCTGTGCTCACAGAAAAGCAAAAGATGCTTGCGATGCTTTGCTTTAAGAAGTTTTGTCTTAGGGGCCATTCACATATTGCGTCTTTTCCACATGCAAGTCAGTTATTTCAAATGTAGCCACGTGGCAGGCGCGCTTGTAATGGAAGCAACACGGTCGCAATGCGCATGCGGTACGTTTTTTGCAGGCGCATCGAGATGAAAAATTCTCAACCATGTGACAAGAACCAACCAATCAGCTATGTCCTTTCCATAACAAAACATCAAAATCTCAGCAGAACAGCTGATCATAGCTGTACAGGGTGGTTTTTATATCTTATTTCCATAAATATATCTCATAGTAAAGGTAATGCAAGGGCTAGAAATCAATTTATTCTTTGCTGAAACTTCCTGAACCTCTTGGAGAGCGCAGTTCATGATTGCATAGCAACGACCGACGCCACGGGTACGCAAGTGTTTTGGAATGAAGGAGAAGCGGTGCGGCCGCGCTTTCCACGCATTTTAGATGCGATATGTGAACAGTCCCTTAGGATTCTTAATTCTAAGTTCGTGTTAAATTTAACATTTTTTTTCAGTGACAGACAGACCTATTCAGCTGTTACTTTGAATAAAGAAGGTTATTAAACCTTGAAATGTGATCAACAAGGAAAATTATTTAAATTTGTTAATATTTTTTAAATAAATCTTATTTGAATTTCAGTTTCATTTTGTTCAAAATATCATGATACGTATCGTATCGTGAACTCCGCATCGAGATACGTACCGTATCGTGACCTAAGCATATCGTTACACCCCTACTAAACAGGTATCTCGGATTCAGTTACTTTACTTTTCTACTACTTACGCAAAGCAACTTAGTGGAATATAAGCTATTGACCACATTTATAACATGCTTGTGTGTGCCAATTCATGTCAGAACTATACAAAGATGATAAAACCTCATAAAGGACAGCAGAAAGGCACCATTTAAAAAAAAAAAGGTCCATGTTGTCATTATTTTCAAGAACTTTTGATTCTTGATCTGAACCAGTTAATTTACTTTTGTCTTGTCACTTGTGTAAAGTTAATTTATTTGGTTGATGCAAATGAAAATGACTTTCTTTTGGGTTTAATTTAAATTAAATACTTTTAGTTATAATTTGTCAACTTGAATTGTTTCTCCATGCAAGACTTCAAAGAGTGAATGTTTAGCATCAGTGAGTTACTTTCTGTTTCCAGTGAAGGATCCAGCGCGTTGTAGGCTATTGCTTAAGGCTGCAAAGAATCGTAAATATGAAGATAACGCCATGACAGAAAAAATGTTTAATGCCAGACGGAGGGGAAAAAACTTAATGAAACTGCAGTTCTGTCAATTCCGCCCCAAAGCAAATGCCGAAGCAAATGCCGTCACGTACAGGTAAGAAAGCTGTTGCCATAATGCTGTTTAAACAGTAGGCATAGTACAATTCAGTTTTCAGTGATAATTTAAACCTACCCTTACAATAACTGTTCTGTTAATAACCCTTTGTCAATCTGACTGTCTGTGGACGTAGATACAAAAATGCAGAAGTATAATCTGTAGTTTTCACGAAAGCCCTGGAGCTGTCACAAATAAAATGTAAAAAGTAAATGTGAATTTTTTTCGGATAGAAAAATATCCATATTTATAACTTGATAAACTACCATCACTGGCTTCCAGTAACGATCGCATGTGAATCTAGTTCCAGCAAAAGCATGACCTCTCATGACGTATTGATGAACGTGGAAGTGCAGAGGATAGAGCAAAACAAAACACCAGTCACTAATTAGTCTAAAATGAGAATTTTTAAAGAGAAATGTTGGAGGAGCTTGAGTTTTGAGTTTGTTTGAACCGCAAGAGGTGTCTACTCTCACCTGAGGTTACACTACTCCTACATTCTACGTCAGAGGTCACTCTTTGGCCACTCTTCGACTCGCGTACAGCTGTTACCGGAAACCAGTGGTTATAGTTTATTTTTTAATATAACTCTGATTGTGTTTTGCTGAAAAAAGAAAGTCATATACACAAATCCGCCGCGAACTCTATGGGCGCCGCCATCTTGCCTGCCGCCATTACTGCGTGCCTGCGAAGTGTGACGGTGTGACACTTGCCGGTGCCCTTTAATGACATTTCAATGAAAAGCACATCCTGCTCATTAAAGAAAATGTCTGGTGAAAGGGAACATGGGTAGATGATGTCAGGCAGTGGCCAAAACTTACCGATAAAGGTAATTTATTGACAACATAATGTAATAATGTAAAAATGTAATGTAATTAAGAAGTGTATTAATTGATGACAACAATAAAACCGAACGCTGTAATTACTAGCTGTGTTGCTAATATGTTCAAAAGCTTCACAAGTTTCAAATAATTATTAGGCCATCCTTAAAAATATTCTTGTTTGCCATAACCTGACCGACCCTGTCAATTTAGGACCGACCCAATTAATTATTTTTTCCCCTTTTAGTCCGACTGACTTGCCGATTGTAATTGCGTTAAGACCCACGGATTTTTTTTTACTCTTCAAACAGCTAATACAAATGCAATAAAATGTGAGACACACGCAATTGACGCTTTTCACACGCTCTCACACCACATATCCATTTTCTCACGCACAAAAAAATCGCGAAGAGGACAGAGAGACCGACAGACTAGACAGAGCAGGTTACTTATGATAGAAAAAAAATCCCAGCTCTCAGATTCTGTCAATTTTATTACGAAATTCAAACAATAAATACCGTTTTGGTGCTTGTAATTGTCACATATCTGCTGTTTCTGTTTCCCCTGTGACCCAGTTTTCCCCAGTCTGATTAGTTCACTTGTTCCACCTGTGTCTAGTTAATTATCTCACTAGTCTCTTATCTCACTATCCCTTTGTTAGTCTCTTGTGTATATATACCTAGTGTTCTCCTTCACTCCTTGTCCGTTCTCGTTGATGTGTAAATGCTGTTCCCTTTGTAGTAATCTCCCGTGTATTATTAAAGTATCGCTATTATCGTTATCTTCGTCTCTGTCGTGTCTGGTTGTGCAGCAACCGTAACAGAAGAACGGACCAATACTGTTTATTTTTTGCGGTGTTTTCTTTCGTTTATTTTTTCCCCGTCTTTATGGAACCTGCTGTTTCCCTTTTATGCCTGGAGCAGAAGGACCGCTCCCTGGAGGAACACACCATGTACTTTTTGGAGTTGGCGTGCCTCACAAACTATCCTGACCGCTCGCTCTGTGTTCTACATCGCCAGCCTGAGCGAGCGGTCCCGTGCACGCCTCCCAGGGAGCGGTCCACAGAAAGATTTCGCCGCATGTGTGGAGTGGGTGCTGAAAAACAACAACTCTGCGTTCACCATCGGCCCAGCGGAGCATATCAGCACCACTCCACCAAACCCAGCGCCCAGTCAGCTTACGCCCAGCCAGACGGAGCTGAAGCCTGATTCCACCACAGACACGGAGCCTGTGCCTGCCGCGGAGAAAGCGCCAGCGAGCCCAGCTGAGCCGTGCTTCACCCCGGAGCCAGAGCCCGTTATGATGTCTGACCAGGTGAGCGAGTCGGCAACAACGCCCGTCCCCGAGGGAGTTTTAGTGGAGCTTGAGGGCTCGGAAGGAAGCCCCGCCTACACTCCCACTGCTGAGTGCAAAAGCTATATGGACACTGGGAGACAATTTAATTATTTTGAGGAGGATTTAATAGACTGGTTTTCTGAGGTCATTTCTGCAGACACCCCTGTATCTCCTGTTCTCCAAGTTTCTCCAGTGTTCCCTGTATCTCCTGTACCCTATGTATCTCCAGCGCCTCCTATGTCTGCAGATTACCCACCCAGCCTCCCTCTCCCACCTCCTCTATTTCACCAACCTACTTCTACTACTGTGACTCCTCTGGTTCCTGTCCGCCCCTCATCTCCTCCTCAGCCGCCTCTTCACGATGCTGCGGATTCGCTGCGGGGCTTCCAGTCTCCAGCATGGCCTTGGCGTAAGGATCCCCTGTCTTCACCTCCAGCCACAGAAACCCAGACTCCACCTGGATCCTATGACCCGTTGGTTTCGCTTTGGCTCATCGCGCCCTCAGCTCCACTGTGGCACGTCATCCCACCTGCTCCTCCAGGCTTCCTCGTCTCACCGGCTGCGCTTTGGTCAGGCATCACCCTGGTTCCACCTCGGGATTTCTGGCTGCCAGTTGCACCTCTGCCCTCCATCCCGCCGGCTCCACCGGGCTCTGCCTTCCCTCCAGCTCCTCCGTTATCCTCGGTCGCACTGGCTCCACAGAGGTCTTCCTTTGCCCCATCTCCGCCTCAGTCCCATGAGCCGTCAGCTCCACCACGGCCCTCCGGATCTTCGGTGTCACCCAGGCTCCGTGTCTCTTCGGCTCCGTCTAGTTCTCCACCGTGGCTGGCAGCGCCGCAGGATGAAGTCTCCTCCATGGCTCCTCCCTCCTGCACCACCGCCAAGGAACATCATGCTGACTGTGGCCTGGGTCATGTTCCGGCTTCCTCTGCTCCAGGCTGTCCCCTGGATCCTCCCACCCTCCACTCCCCCTTGGACTGTTTTTGTGTTCTGTGGACTTGTTTTGCTCCTCCTCCAGAGCCCCCTCCCTCCCTGTTGGACTCTGACGGCGCGAGGACGCGCCTATCCGGGAGGGGGCGAACTGTCACATATCTGCTGTTTCTGTTTCCCCTGTGACCCAGTTTTCCCCAGTCTGATTAGTTCACTTGTTCCACCTGTGTCTAGTTAATTATCTCATCACCTTGTTTAGTTCCCTTTGTTAGTCTCTTGTGTATATATACCTAGTGTTCTCCTTCACTCCTTGTCCGTTCTCGTTGATGTGTAAATGCTGTTCCCTTTGTAGTAATCTCCCGTGTATTATTAAAGTATCGCTATTATCGTTATCTTCGTCTCTGTCGTGTCTGGTTGTGCAGCAACCGTAACAGTAATGTGACATGCTAGAAATACAGATTAAAAAATATTACAACATCGGACAACGTATAATGTTATTTTCTTGTAAACCTGTTTTTCAAAATGGATTTATGTATTCACACTTACCTTCGTAAGGTAAATCTCTCAGAAATGACCGAACGCTGTCAGCTAGCAGCCCCTCACACAGAACCTGTTTTGGCTGATATGTGTACTGTATTACATCTTTATTATATTTTTACTTATATCATTAAATAAAGTTGTTATTATAATAAAAAATGCATTATATTTAAATTGTTATTTTTAAATATTACTGCAAGCTGATAGGGCTCTCTGCATTAAGTTAGGTGAGTTGTTGTTTTCTTGAGAAAAATTAATGCCTACCTTGTGTAGCCTACCTAATATTTATCCAAATGAGTCAATATTAAATCAAATCACAATAATAATTAAATAATAACTGAATTAAAATAATAAAAAAAGTGTAGCTTACCAGAAATTGTAGCCTACCATGTAAACATTGTAACATGTCAGTAAACCTAATAAAATTCAGCTTAGTTACTAAAATGTTTTGACAGTCACAATACACTTATTGTGATGCAATAATAAAAATATTTACATTTTTTACGACCTACCGACCGTTTTTTTTGGCTGTTACGGCAAACCAAAATATTTTTAAGGATGGCCTTAGCCATGACCAGTTGTAGCAATAAAATACATGTTCTTACAGGTATTCAAGATTATTTTATTAATCATCTGGCATGCAATGAGCATCTCGGTTATGTGTTTCATCCACTTTTGACGCACATCTTGGTCCTCCGCTCGACCAGGAACTCTGTGCAATCCGTATGGCCATAAACATGGGCAGTCAATGTGCAACAAAGGTTCGTGGATTACACAAACGGTTTTATTCCAGGCCTGTAGTTTTGTGCTGTTGTTAAAACAACCAACCACACAACACGCTCTTCCCGGCATCACTGGACAGCATACGAACTAAAAAAAACTATATAGCTAACATCTACTACAGCCTACGGGACCAGCACGCTACTTCTGCTACAAGGCACGCAGTAATGGTGGCGCTGCTTTACTTCCGTGTTTCGCCGGATTTGTCTATACACCTAGGTTGACTTGAAGGTGAGTAAATTATGGGATCATTTTCATTTTTGGATGAACTAATCCTTTAAGTTTAAAGGGATAGTTCACCCAAAAATGAAAATTTGATGTTTATCAGCTTACCCCCAGTGCATCCAAGATGTAGGTGACATTTTTTCTTCAGTCGATCACAAATTATGATTTTTAACTGCAAACGCTGCCCTCTGTCATTCAAATAATTGCAGTGATTGGGAACTTTATCTATAAGAGTGAATAAACCTTGCTTAGACAAATCCAAATTAAACCCTGCGGCTCGTGAAGACACATTAATGTCCTAAGACACGAAACGATCGGTTTGTGAGAGAAACCAAAAAGTATTTATATAATTTTTTACCTCTAATACACCACTATGTCCAACTCCGTTCAGCTTCCTGCTAGTGAGGTCAAAAAACGCGTTTGCAGTTAAAAATCATCATTTGTAATCGACTGAAGAAAAAATGTCACCTACATCTTGGATGCACTGGGGGTAAGCAGATAAACATCAAATTTTCATTTTTGGGTGAACTATCCCTTTAATGCAGAGTGATCATAATGCAAGGCAAACACGGCATATGACCTATTTCTCAACAGCATTCTGTATGGGATTTGACTGTTTGATTAATAGATTATGTAGGCTATTTCAATCACTATTTGGATAACTTATATAGACTTCTGTGGGTTTCTCAGACTAGTCAGTTCCAAAATTTCCATTTCAGAAATTAGTTGTGGAAGAAATCCCTAATCCTCAAGATAGAAATACCTATCCTGCACACCCTTATCCTGCAGAAAATGCTCTGTTTAGTTTCCTCTCTTCATGCCACAGGGACAGTTCAATACAAATTTGTAATATACGTAACAGGTAACAATTGTGCAGACTTTAATAGCTGAATAATCACAGGCAGAACCCTGAGATAAAGAGGTGAAGGCTTCCATGATTCTTCTGCTCATTTCACTCTGGAGGACCAATGAAGAGGCCCATTACCTGTTCATCCAAACTCATTTGAGCCGCCAAAACCAAGGTCATGTTTACAGCTTGGAGTTTTTTAATACCTTAGATTATGTTTTACACTCAACTGAGTTAATGGCCATTATTACGCGGTTGGTTAGTTTGAACGTAGTACTGTTTGGTATTGCCGTGACATGTGAAGCATGTTGCTCATTTCATATTCATGAGGCAAACCAAATCGGCGCTTATGAAAATGCTAATTATGCAGCTCGCATTTTGCACAAAGAAAACTTTTTCTGATGAAACTTTGCTCATCTGCATAATTCCATAAGAACAGACTTAGTAACAAGATCAACTTTCAGCTGATTCGTACAAGACCCTCAAAAATAACATAAACGAATAATTATGTGTTTAAAGACTGCCGCAGCCAGAGCAATATTACACTGCAGAGCAATCATTATGCAAATCTGAGATAATAAAATTAAAGGCGTATTGAATTTCTTGTCATGGGTGTGAGAGCACGTCCCTGTATCAAACTCTCCCACCCATAACAACAGCCCGTCATATAACCTTCAGGTTGGAGTCAATAAGTAATTTCTCCAGGCCGAGGCGGTGAGTGTGTGTATGAGGTAATTAGGATGTGTGTTTGTGTGTGTGTGTTGGGTCATTAAGGTGTTTGTGTGTGCGAAGTAATTGCGGTTCAGAGTTGCCACTGCTCTGATAATGGGGAAAGGGGGCGAGTGTGCAAACTCAGCGGCCCTGACAGGTGTGCAGCTGCTCTGATGAAGCTGTCAGACGTTACCGGGCTGCTGGGGTGTTTCCGGCACTCTCTTGGGAGGAGGAGGTGGTGGAGGCGGGGCAGACGGTGCTGACGGCAGGCCAGAGGGACACATGCTTGTTATTGATGCCGAGGCCGACTGTTGTCTACACAAAGCTCCACTCTACTCATCCGCAACACACCTGAGGTTTGAGTTGAAAAATGGAAGAGCACACAGCAAGCTTTCAGGCAGAAACCTTTTTTTTTACCTTTTTGTATATGTATGCGTGTAAGTGAACTGAAGATGGCTCTCTCAAGGTTAAGGTCAATTTTTGTTGGAAAAGCTCTCAACAATACATTATTCTGTGTTGATAAGGCTAGCAGTTGATTAGAAAAATACTTTCATTGCTGGAACATATTCATTTTTTTATTTAGCCTTTTAATTTTGTCATCATTTGGGGAATGTGACCCTGGGAAGCCCACATAACATATAAGCACACTTGTTCTATTATTTTGGGGGAAAAAAATACAAAGCATGAGAAAAATGAATTGATTCACAACAACATGCTCATGTTTGTTACTGTCATTGTTATTGCTTTTTATTTGGAGACTGTTGAATGCTCAGATATTGTGCCAAAACTTCCTCCAAACACTATTTTTCTAGTATCCGGTCAAAAAAAGAAAGAAAAATAGAATATTTTCCTAAAAATGACTTAGAATTAAAACTCAAAAAAATCCCATAGACTTACATTGACGGAATGTTCAAATGAGCCAAGACGGTTCTGCTTGTATTGCCTACAAAACCGTCAAACTTTAAGATTTAAGGTTTAAGTACTTTAAACTTCAAACTATTTCAACCTGAAAACCTCTGAAAACCAAAGCTTTTAAAACTTCTTCAAACCTTCTGGTCAGGCTTTCTCAAGCCAACTTCAAAGTTTGTCTTGATAATTTTTTTTTTTTAAATCTAGTTGGGAGTTTAAAATAGAATTTAATAAGTGATTTGTCTCAGTTTATGACAAAACTTTATAATTCAATATAATACTCAGTTTATTGGAAGGCTATTCAGAAAACATATATTTACATATATATATATATATATATATATATATATATATATATATATATATATATATATATATATATATATATATATATATATATATATATATATATATTTATTGTGCTTAATAGAGTCATTTACCCTAGTTGTACACAACCATCTGCTCCTTTTGTTACTGTACCTTTAAATATATGTAGATTACCTCCATTATAATTGGATAATAAAGGCGTACCTACACTACCATTCAAAAGTTTGGGGTCAGTAAGATTTTCAATGTTTTTGAAAAATGTCCCTTATATTCACCACGTCGGCGTTTATTTGTTGAAAAATACATTAAAACTGTAATATTGTGAAAAATGATTATAATTTAAAACAACTGTTTTCTATTTGTCTTCAGTGTCACATGATCCTTCAGAAATCATTCTTTTTACTTTTTCTTTTTTCTTTTTTTGCACAAACTGTGATTCTTTGTTGAATAGATAGTTCAAAAGAATAGTATTTATTTGAATTTTTTGTAACAATGTAAACTGATGTCTTTACTGTATTGTTGTTCATCATTCATTGTTGTTGATAAATGGTCCGGATGGATGGGAGAGGAACATTTTTTTACATAGTATATCAAGCTCTTTCATGTCAAAACAGTAAGAAAATTCAGTCCATCTCCTTGAAATGGCATATTTAAAAAGTACCACGAATATCATGCATTCAGCAGAACCTTGCCCAAATGAAAAATCAAAGAAAAAGACAAAACTGCTTTGATTGTCTCTAAATTGGATAACTACATCCCCTAAATGACAGATGAAAGCTTAACTCTTGCTCAGAGCAGATCTTTAGGGAGAGAAAGTTAGAAATTAGAAAGTCAGAGAGTCCTGTGATTATTACGTCAACCCACGGCTGAAAGTCCTTCAGTAATACAGCCCATTAGACTTCTGAACAGCTTCCTGGCTGGTCATTGGCTAAAATGGTCTTTGACTGTCAGTGCTGTGGCATCAAAACCTGTGACAACAAAATTACTTAAACCAGCTACCATGTTACTATGGAAACAGAGTTCTTTATTTTGCCCATTATTGTAAATATTGTTTGTTTTAAGAGAAATGAACCAGCATCTTAAGCAAACTATAGCAACGACAGACACGGCACTCGGGGAGATCATATTCCATATTTGCTTTTAGCCCAGTATAGGACATTCTAGGAGACTGAAAGCAAATACTTTGTTTTGACGGACAGGAAGTGAGCATGTGAGAGCTGCCCAGAAAGAGGTGACACTGCTGGAAAGACCAGCTCGTGACTAGTGTCTGATGCTGAGTGCATCATTTGTGTGAACTTGGTTTGATATTATATCTAATTCAGGCATATTTTTTAAATGTGACTTTTAGTGTGTCCCAATACTTTATATGGGGCCACTGTATAAACAACATTTTTGTTGTTGTTGTTGTTGTTGTTTTTGGAAGAAATTAATACTTTTATTCAGTAATTTGATCAAAAATAATATTTATAATTTACAAATATTCAGCTTTAAAAATAAATGCTGTTCTTTTAAACTTTCTGTTTATCAAAGAATCCTGAAAAAGGTCATGATTTCCACAAAAAATAGCAGCACATTCTACAAAAAATAAGCAGCACATCTGTTTTCAACTTCGTTAATAATAATAAATGTTTCTTGAACAGCACATAAGCATATTAGAATGATTTCTAAAAGATCATGTGACACTGTAGACTGGAGTATTGATGCTGAAAATTAAGCGTTGCCATCACAAGAATAAATTACATTTTATAATATACTAAAATAGAAAACAGTTGTTCTAATTTGCAATAATATTCAGTATTGGGGAAAGTTACTTTTAAAAGTAATGCATTACAATATTGTTTTACTTCCTAAAAACTAACTAATTGCATTACTTAGTTACTTCTTATGAAAAGTAATGCATTACATTACTTTTGCATTACTTTTTCTCACCTGGGCTGGGCTTGCTTGTTTGATTTTTAATAACAATAAAAAAAGTTCTATTTTTGACAACTGTTAAGGCCCTTTCACTCCAAAAGTAAAATGAATAAGCCTCAGGCTGAAGGAAATGCATGTTCACATTTAGTCTAGAACTACAATAACCATCATGTTTACACAGCACACACAACAACTCTGCACTTATCCTATTTCTCTCAGCATGGGGGCAGGAGAGCTGGCAGTCAATAAATGTGAAAACAAACTAACTTGAGTTACTTATTTGAAAAAGTAACTTAGATATTTTGTTGTAAATTGAATATAATGCGTTACCTCCAACACTGATAATATTTGTGTTTTTACTGTTTTTCATCAAATAAGTGCAGACTTGCTGAGCATAAGAGACTTCTCTGAAAAAAAAAACAAAAAAAAAAAACTCTTACCAACCCCACACTTTTGAATGTTTTGTGTGCAATGTTAATAATGCATGTGTGTGAAGTATAAATCTGTTGCAGATATCTCCTGAATAGTACGAAAAACCTCCCTGGGAAGATAAAACTTTGTTTCTTCTTTGCTTCTTGTACATGACATGCCATAATATACCATTATATATACAGAAGTTTTTTTTTTCCTAGCAGAGTTACAGATGCTTTTAAAGAAAACTTCAAAAGGAGATGTTTGTTTAAACTTGGATACTTGAAGAATTTAGAGAAACATTCCATGGTGCTTTATTCACAGAAGTTTCCCCTCGTTTCACTTTAATACGGCAGATTCATGAACAAACTGTCATGCCGCTCCTCTGATGGTACAGAAGAAAATCTCAGATGCAGCCGTGCAGAAGCTTCATCTAATTGTCTACTCATAAAATAGCTGATCTAGTGATCTAACGTCTCCGTTTGAATCTGGGCCATGGAGTACATTTTTAGCCAAACCTTTTCCATCTCTATTTTAAAGACAAAAATAAGTTGGCAAAATGATTGGATACAAAAAATTATCAGGATCCTGTCTAGGTATGGCATAGAATGGGACAACTAGTTCACTCTTGTAGTCTTCTACTCTTTTAGTATCTCAATCTCAATTTAGTATCTCAATCTCAAAAGGAGATTTAAAAACAACAACAGTTTACTAATGTGCTGTACAGTGACTTGAAGTTACAAATAGAATAAAAATCATAGATTATACATAGATACACACATGATAGATGCATAGATACATAGATAGATAGATTTCACAATAAAGTTAATTCTCCCAGGTGTATCTTTATATCTCCATACTATTTAGTGTATACTAGACTCTTTTTTTTTTAACCGATTTGTATGACGACTTGATTGCAATAAGACTCAGTCTAATCAATAAGTGTAAATGAGTCGCACCAGGATTTAATAAAAGGATTGTTTCATTACAGTAATGTGTTTCCACACCATATCGATCCATCTCACGTTTCATGCTACTGCATTATCAGCTCTGTACTTCACATGGCTAAAACACATTGATCGCTGTTGTTGGGCACCGCAGCTGTTGTGCATTGAGCTAAAGCATTTCTCATTAGATCCTTTCAGTTCTCTCCGAAAAATTATATTCCGTTGTCTTCCATTTCACGGTTTTGCTCATTTAAAATAATTTTTGAGTTTGCACAGTTAATTAATATGAGCAAATGGAAGAAAAATCATTGCCTGTAGAGCATAACATCTTGCTTGATGCATTGATCATCATATTTGTCAAGAATAAGTCAGGAAGGCTAAATCTAATCAGGAAGGTTCTCCTTGATTATGCCACCTTTTTGCAATCCAATTAAAATGTGCGTTCAGTGTGTGCTCACAATTGCATTTGATCACAACTGTGATTTTATGGAAAAACCCTAGAGCTTCTACTCTCTCCAGACACTTTTGACTGGGTAAGAATGTCTTCTGTTTTGCACGACTAAGAGATTTTGCTTTAGGCTGGAGTTAAACTCAGTTGGGCAGTCGCCATGGTGACATGCTTTTTTGGGCCACTTGACGGGATAGCTCACAGAAGCAAAAAACGTGCAATTGAGAGCAAACACCGTTCCCTCTTGCAGAACCTGTCTGTTGATTATTTGGCTGATTGCGGTAATCATCATATTCAGCAATCAGGAAAACTGTGCAGAACCTGTTTGTTTCCAAAATGCAGAGCGCAAACGCCAGGATACCTTTGCCAAGAACTAAGAGCTGTTATCCAGATGAGTGGATGCATTGCTTGTGCGTTTCAAGTCGACGTACAACAGAAAAGATGGTTTAGATACACAGATTTACAAAGTGGTACAACACAAGATGAAAGTAAAGGTCCTTGCACACTGAGTCTCAAATTCTTGTTCAAAATAATTTTATTTATTAAAAAATAAATATAACCTCATGTTGTGTCAATCACGTTTACACACTGCCTCCAAAACTTTCATCCATCATAAAAAAATTAGGATCAGGTTCAATTTTCTGCATTTTTCGCATCTGTAGCAAGCATTTTAAGAGGTGATTTGACAATTCAGAGCCACCGTGAAAGCGAACGGCAAAATCCAGAATGGCGTCTGACAAGTTGATCCACTTCGTTTCGCAGCACAAAGCACTGTATGAACCAGATACTAAAGCAATCTTGTGTTTCTCAGGCAAACAAAGATTTGAATGATTGATCACATGCTTTTGGCAAAAATGAATCTCTGATACAGTGCTTCCATCTTTTTTTCCCCCTTTTTTTTGACTCAATGACTTTTGCCTGCATTACGCATAGCATTGCACTCTTAAAATAGTGTCCTTAGGGTTCATTATTTTGATCTTATTTAGCAGGGAGGCTGAAAACTTGTCATCACCGTCACAGTTTGAAATCTTCCACCCAAAGTAAAAAATTTTGAGTTTTTGTATACTGAAATTAATCGTTTCTTTCTCTCAGTGACTCATAGCCTACTTTTTTACAGCCTTTTGAAGCTTTGTTGCTTGTGTTGAAAATCCTCTGCGGTGGGATTATGCCATTAAAAAGGGAATTGAGGTATTTGTGGGAGTTCAAAGCCCTGTAGCTCTGCAGGTACTTGATAGTTTCAATTACATTTGCAAGTTTTTCCCCCCAAATCACATACAACTCTTCTATTTAACAACTTCCCTTACAAACATACTCCCGTTTTGCTAAACTGCACATCCTGTAGTCATTACTGCATCCAGATTGTGGCTGTACAAGAGGTGTGTTCTTGAATTTATACTGTTAAGATAAGAGTAAGTAGATTCAATCTAATATTTATTTTGTTGCTGCAGTTTGCTTGTTTTTCAGTTTCTGTCCAGCTTTGTCTGTGTTCAGGAAAGCAGACAGACCTTATTTCCCCCCATGTCCACAGAGCAGAGGCCACAGGCGCCGGAGGGAACTGGCCCTTGGACTGTCAGCGAGAGTTAAAAGACCCAAAGCGCAGTGGGGGTCCGTCAAGCACGAGCTGTAACCTGCCGTGACACCTGATGGGTGATGTAAATTGACGTTGCTGCTTTGGAGTGCCTCAGCCGGGGCTGAAAGTGCATCTCAGCACTGCTGAGGCCCCAGGGAGAAGGGCCCCCGTTCCTCCGGTATCCGATCCAATTAACCGCGCCACGCTCCGGCTGTTTGTCTCACATTTCCATGTTAATACTGCCAGGAAAGTCTGTGTTTAGTCAGCAAATCTGTACCGCTGCATAATACCAGAGACTCTACTATCTCTAAATTAAATGAAAATGCATAAACTGGCTTAAGACCATGAGTAGAATCTGAGATTTCTCCCCCCCTGCAGAACAGAGATGTTTTGGCAGATCATGTAAGAATACAGCAGTGATGAATGAGAGACGGAGGCTCAGTGGACCTTGTGTTCCTTCACCTGCTCTGTCCCCTTCCCCCTGTCGCAGCCTTTCACCTCGAGAGCAGCAAGCGTGTGCTCACTTCCTCTTTCATCTCTGTGGGTCCCGCTGCTCCAGTCAGAGCTAATCAGAAAAACAAGACAACACAAAAGCTCAGCAATTCTACGCCATACTGTGAGCGTTCTACTCCAGCACTGGCTGTCTTGCATCACTCTCAAGAGAGAGAAACAACTTGAGCTGCTGTTCTCTTCTACTCCACGGCAGAGTGTTTAACACTTGTAGATAGGAGGGCGATATGACCAAAATCTTATCACAATATGAGTAATTTTATTTCACAATAACAATATATATATGGACACAATCTAGTTATTTTTGCTTTAAATAAAGTTTTTATGGTTTTTGATACCATTGAAATTTCATAATTCATGTATCATAACCAATTTCAGTATCACAAAAAACTAAGTCTAAGTAAAAAAAAAAAAACTCTCAAGCTTACTGAAGGCAAGTAAACAATCAGTGATGAAATAAAAACAAAGAAACTAATTACAAGAAATATGACAAAACTACGATAGAACAAAGACACAAATGAAATAGACCTAAAAGAAATACTACATAAATTGTATAAAGTAATTAAAGGATTGATTCACTTTCAAGTGAAAATTACCCCAAACTTTACTCGTCCTCAAACCATCCTAGGTGTATATGACTTTCTTCTTTCTGATGAACACAATTGGAGATATATTAATAAATATCCTGATGCATCTGAGCTTTATAATAGCAGTGAGCGGGATCATTGAGTATGAGCTGAAGAAATGCAAATGATAAACTTCCCTGACTGCACAGCACGGCAATGTCACGTGAGGGCATAATTGCCATAGAGATAGTCCAAAATCTCTACTGGTTGACACATTTCTACTGGTTAATCGTGCCTACCAGTATATCGTCCACCCCTATCTATCAATTGATCCTTCTATCATTTTCTCATTAAATCTATAATCCCTTTCAAACAAAGGTTTTGTCAAGGCAACATAAAAAATTGCATTCACATGAAGGCAACATAAAAAATTACATTCATATGAATTTCTTTGAATTAATTCATTTTAATTCTACTTCGTAGGCCCGTTCACACCAAGAACAATAACTATAAGGAAAACTATAAAGATATAGTTCTAAAAATCCTTCTAAATATAAAAGAATAGAACTGTCCACACCACAGCTATAACAATTACAATATAGAGAAACAGTATCATTGGGATTAATTTCAAAACGTTTTTTTCCCAGATGTTGAACGAAAAAAACTGACAGCCAATCAGAATCCGTTCTAATTTAAGGGCTTGCATATTTAAAATGGCAGACGACATTGCAGAGAAGTTAATCACCGAGGTCCAGAAAAAAAACACAACTTTCTGACAAGTCAACTTTAAAGAAAATGGATATATGGAAAACAATCGTTTGTACCCTCTGAATAAATGTTGAGAAGTATTAACGATGAGATCATTATGCCAGGCTGGCAAACAGTGTAACATAAAATTACCTCAGGTATCCAGCGCTAGTTTCGACAACATTGTCTTGCTTCCTTTGAAGTTGTAGGGAAAAAGACTAGGCGTTGTTTTTATTCCACTATATTGATTTTGTCAGCTAAATTCACAGTTAGATTAGATCAATAACACTAGCTAACCACTCGAAACAGAGCATACTGAGGACATCTGCTGGATAAAGCCATGTAAATGCAACAAGAACAGCAAAAACATGTTGTACACACATTGAAACCACAATTCGTGAGCTTAGAATAAACAGACTGTTATCGTTCATTGGTGTGGATGCAAATATAGTTATTATGGTTATCTTTATAGTTATCATTCTTGGTGTGAACGGGCCTTTATGGTTAGATTTGCGTCAAATTTCAATTCAAATTAAATTGAGCTATTGAATTGGAATTTAAAAGGCATTCTTAATTCAATTCAATTCTAAATTATACAACCCTGCTCAAAACAAGTGCCATGAATGTTTCTTGGACCTCCATAAAAAGATACATAATGATACGTTGTGTAAATTGTCCAGTAATCACAGGCTACGTGTTGAAAGGTCAGTGGAACACAGAGTCAGAGCTGAAATTGCATGTATTTTGTGCATTGCATGGCGCTTTCACTTCATAGAGTTCAGTACATTGGGGAATGTTGATGCTAGTCATGTGAAAGGGCCTTACGTGTCTTGTTCCAAACGCTCACTATCCCTTTTGCCTCTGGCAATGTTTAAATAACGTATTAACATATTAAGACGCAGCCCATCTCTTCTTCCTGCTAAATATTATACGCAACAAGCAAAGTGATCGCACATAAATTGGGTCTAAATGCTCTCTTGAGACGTCAGTCTGGCTTTATATGTTTACAAGCAAATTTTACAATTTTATCTAATAACTTACTAATGCTTCTTAATTTTGATGCTCTTCAGATGATATCAGATCATGGCCTTTTAGATCAACATGTTGCTGATTGTATAAAATCATATAAGATGACAACGCGGTTTTTATTTTAGCCTTCTCTTTTTTCCAAACCTGAAGTTTTTGCCAAGGACTCAGCTATTCAGGTAGGCCGAGTTGAAATGCAATGTTTCAGTGTGTCAGATCATTATTTTTCCTGTTTTCCAGTTTAGAGAAAGCATAAACAACCTTACTAAATGTCATCTGCCTTACTAATTTCCTCGTGCTTTGATTAATCATTTCCCGCTCGTGAAGTCTCCATGGCCGTCTTTCACTGTATGTGCTCTCTCTCGACAGAGGCTTCAAAGACTGAGTCGTACTGACAGACTCTCCCCGCAGCGTCTGACTGACCCCCCCAGAGAGAAAGAGAGAGATAGACAGAGCGAGAGAGGGATGCGGTATTATATCTGTGATTGCCTCTCTGTGTGGGCTTCCTGTGTGCCGTACTCTCCTGCCCTGAGTCTAATGCTGTGTGGCAGCGCTCATGCTCTCCTGTCCAAACGAATCCGTCAGACCTCTGACACACTCGCACAGCAACCAGTTACTCCCTGCCTCCAGTGAGCCGCGGACCCCGGGCGGCGCGCTTACACGCGTGTCATGTGCTCTCTGATATCGCGCACACAGGCTGCCGTGCTCTTCACGTATCAGTAATTTCAAATTAACGTGACTCTTCATGTCTGCTGTTTTCAAGGGTTTGCGCCGCTGGTCTTTGGTCGTAGCCTGACATGGGTTCGCGACTTACATGTACGCAGAGTCTCTGCTTTCTGATTGGCTGCTTAGGAGAGAACAAACTAATGCTTAGATGAAAATATGTCTATAGATGACACTTTGTCCTGATTTGTAATCCTAATTGCTTTAATGAATGGGGAAACCTTGTGGAATTCAGATTCTGAGGGTGATTAAACAGAAACCTAATAAAAGAACAGCCGCCTTTGGCTTGGCAGTAGAAAATAATTACATCTTTCAAGTGACGGCCACGTCACCCTGTGAGTTTGCTTAAGTCTTTTAATAAAATTGAGGCTGATGGTCGTCTGAAAATGACATTAGTGCCACACCACCGGTGAGGCCTCATCGCATGGGATCTGTCAGAGGAATTACTGTACTCCACATCTGTCATGTCTGCTGCCAGAAGCAGAGGGTTTCTTATCTAATAATGAAAGATGTTAGTGAGGAACACAAGCTCCCAGTGTGAAACTGATGAAGCCGGTCAACCAGTCATTTTTTCCTGGTTAAGCTGATTGAGTAAGGTTGTCTTGCTGGTGAAGCCAGGTGGGGAAACCGACACTTTAGCATCTCATACTAGAGACCAGGGGCTAGTTGCATCAGCTGTACATACTATAGGTTAGCCTAGTTGTATTGTAAATGAGTGCTAGGTTTCATCTTGCTTCTAAATAAGTCTGTTTTGCCCCATTTGAATGTTAGTGATTTTTGCCTCTATTGATAGTATTCATTAATATTTATTATTTGCATGTATACTACTGTTCAAAAGTTTAGGGTGAAATGTATTAAAATAGAAAAGAGTTATTTTAAATTGTAATAATACAATAATTATTATTCCCTGATTTCAAGGGGGTCCACAGCAACAACTTGCACTGGGGGCCCAGATATACAAATTATTTAAACATGAATATACTAATTATTAATAAAAGGAGTGTGCAGCATAATGTGTATCTGTATCTGTAACAATCTCAAAATTATTCATATTTGTATCTGTATTCGGATAGAACTGGAAGTTCGTAATTTTTTTTAAATGTAATTCTGTGTCTTTCTTAGTTATTATTTACCTTGTATAACTATACATAACCTTGTATAATAATTTTTTATAATTTAAATTTTATTTATCTTCTAATTGTCAGAGCTGAAAGCCTTACAGTTAAGGTGTTTTCACACCTGAGCGTTTGTTTCAGAACCTGGTGCGTTTTTTCCCTTGGCTCAGTTCATTTAGGCATTTGTGAACATGGCAATTTCGCTCGGACACACACCAAAACAATCACTCCGAGACCGCCTGAACGAGGTGGTCTAGGCCCGATTGCAAACAAACTGTGGGGCAGTTCGCTTGTGGTGTGAAAGCAATCCGACCCAACGGACCAACGAACCAAACAATATCATAGAGAAATGTCTTATATAAATGTTTGATTCTGTGACAGTGTTTGATTCTGTAAGTGAACACATTAGTTAGGCTACTGCAGTTAAAAACCAAAGAGCGCCTCTTTATCTTAAATTGTTGTGTAATCACGCTTCTCTGTGTAAGAATGCTGTTCCGATGAAGACTTGTGTTTGTGTTTTGCAATACAATATGAACACAAAAAGTACATTGTACTTATTTTTTGATGTAAGTACATAGTAGTCAAGGCCATCTAATATAAAATGGGACCTTTACCTTTTTTTTTTTTTTTTTTTTTTTTTTTTACTGCTACTGGTAGCAAACAGCATTGCATTACCACACACGCCCCATTTCTGGATTGGAGTGTGGATCACCTGTGACGTCCGCGCCATGATTCTTGATGAATACATGCACTGTGACACCCCTATATATATATTTTGGTTTTCAGCTCCAGAGGAACTTTGTGTGCAAAGTTATGTCAGGACAGTCATCCACAACCTCAAATAAGATCAATCGAATGCTGTATAAGAGTTGTAAATTAGAAGATTTTTAAATTATTTTCCAGAGGAATGTTGTGTGCAGTTATGTCAGGACAATCATCCACAACCTCAAATAAAATCAGATGAATGCTGTATAAGAGTTGTAAATTAGACGTTTTTTTAAATTATTTTCCAGAGGAACGTTGTGTGCAGAGTTGTGTCAGGACAATCATCCACAACTACAAATAAGAGGAGTCAAACTCTATATAAAATAGCTGATTAGAGAACATGGAACTTAGAAGAAAATATTCAGTAGATGAAAATTGCTAAAACAACTTTTACCATGTATACAAATGCAAAACTGAATGAATTATAAAGAATACATAGGCCTAAATGCTTGCTGTCTCCGAAAGAGAGAGAGAGAGAGAGACATCATAGCCTCTCATCGTATATATCATATCATACAAGGTTTAAATAATATAAAAAATAATTGAATATCATATACCCCCAGAACATATGGAATATACGACATGTGTCGCATGGGATCTTTCTGTGATACTTTTTCATCTATTTTAAAATTTAGTCGCCAGCTACTGCCAATATATGGATGAGCACGAGCGGAACATTTTTTTTTAAAAATTCTTCTTTTGTGGTCCATAAAGAAAGAGGGACAAACGGCATCAGAACAACACCAGGGTTAATAACTTATGACATAATTTTCATTTCAGGGTGAACTATCCCTTTAAAAAGCAGCTAATGCCGCAAATGAATGTTGTAAGAAACTGGCAGTGAACCCCTAGTACCAGCTTCCAAAACGTAGCATGTGCTTATGATCATTCATGGTACTATTTTTAGTCTCACTGCTCACCTGTCACAAGTGTACAGGGCCAAATCCCAGGTGATCCTACACCTAAAGTAATGTTCATTTCATGAAGTCTCAGTGTTAGCAGGAAATCACATGAAGCACTGTCTTTTCTTGCATCTGCTGGTTTGTGACTGAACTCTTGGGATCAGATTTGGTCACCTAAAACCAATCCGTTATCTCTCATGTCCAGAATCTTCCAGATGTGACATGACATGCAGGAAAATGAACGACGTGTGTTGGTTTAGACCTAAAAATGGCACCGTTGTTACAGATGGATGATCTCCATTCCCTCACTTCTAAGATTACCTCTAGTACTTGTGGAAAGGAATCATTTAGCTTCCCTCAGAATTGTCAGCTGACACAAGCCTTGAAAAATCACTCCATTCACTTTTTGAGTTATTTAGAAAATGGGTTTTTGGCCTTGAAGTTTTTGTTTACATTTTTTATAACATGTTTTGTTGACTTCGCTGGCACTCATTGCATCAGGTGTTTGAGATCTGATCCTCTTCATTCAAATCCTACAATACACTGGTTTTCAAAGCATAAGTGACTTTAGTCAATCACCTTGAATGAACCTTCATCACCACCAGTCCCTTTCAATAGCTATGAAGCTAATTTAACTAATGGAATCAAGAGTCCGGTGATTCTACAATTGTTACAGCAGCGTACTTGATAACACCACTCAGCCCGCTCTGGCTTCTCCGGTTATCTCTGTATGTATATTTTAGGCAACAATAAAACGAAATAAGTGAAAAAAACCCAACGCTGGCTCTTTTCGTTTTCATTTAAAAAACTTAAACATATTAATAGCCTCACAAATGTGGTTTAGGCAATGCGTTCATGATTATCTTCACTGCATGTATAGTATTTATAACAAAATGAAATATAAAACACTGCAACCCTGCCTGTTTATATTTTTAAAAATATTAAACATATTAATATGTTGTAAGGTAACTTAGCCTTACGTCATTTATTAGCTCAATTTAATTGTTAAAGGGAATAAGAATTGAATCAACTGTAAATGATTCACTGTAAATGATTCAGAATTAATATTTAACACTTCATCAATTATTCGTCCAGCGAAAATTGAGGTTAGAGTATTTTACCAATTCTGGATAAAATATTATTCTGTGGTTAACAGTAACAATATTTTATTATGATTATTGTTATTATAATTATTATATTATTATAAGCAAGAGGTAACTTGATCTTAAGTTTAAGGCAGTAATTTGACACACAATACAAGAAACACTATATGTGAAAATCAAAACAAGATTTATTGACTACTTCTAATGATTACAGGAAACTAAGGCTAAACACATACACACATACACACATACATACATGCACACACATTCGCGGAGTTGATGAGTTATGAAAAGTCCCAAGTTCAGTGCTAACTCATAACCTGAGGAAAATCACAAAAGCAGAGCTTTGGCTTGATTCTTTAGGTTTAAAGGAGTTTCACCAGTTTCCAGCAAGAGAGAGAGAAGTTTGCTTGTACCTGCGTTTGCTCTGACAGCTGAGGTAATCGGGTTGTTCCGTGACTCGTGTACAGCGGAATCCCGTTCTGGATTGGCTGTCTTTCAGGTGACGTCTTCTCGAGAAAGCCCTTCGTGGGTTGCGCGGAAGCTTTGAAGGATGTTGCTGTCTGATCTGAGCGTCTGGCTTGAGCGGCTCTCTTCTTGGGAGACTTTGGTCAGATATTTCACCGAGGGTTTTGGAATCTGGATGTGACGGCTGTTGATCAGCGGCGTGGCTCGTAGTTGAAATCGGCGGCTGTTAGATGGAAAATCAGCCCCGATAAAGGATCTTCTCAACTTCTTCTGTTCAGCATGACCCAAGCAACTTTTCAGCCGTGGTCAAAGTATTTCTGACCGACTTCTGACTTCCAGCTTCTGACTCTGACTTTACTTCATATTTCTGACTGACTTGACGTTAGCTTGTTCGGACAGCATAGTTTTTAAAGGAGCAATTCTGGCTCCATCCTTCGGATGCGATCCTCCAATGAGACGTTGCTACGGAGGTTAGACACGCCTCGTCTATTGTCTATTGATCACATCGCGTGATGTCTGCAGAACATTCTCCTGTTTTATTAACAACTTCATAAAGTTTCTTAATATTTTCCTGATACTGAATTTCAATGTTTCATTCACACAGAATTACAGAGAATTATAAATTCTGCATTTAGAGCTCAAACACGACACACTTCTTACACACATATTACTAGACTGACCTAATTAAAACAATGATTATAAGAGAAAGAAGATGCATACAGGACTACAAACATATAAAGCATTGACTCCAACATATTAGTAATCACATCATAGCAAATGTTATTCTGGATATAGTTAATACTTTAAGTAATCGACAATTGTCCCTTCTGAGATTCAAGATTGAGTCCTTACGCATAGTTTAAACTCTGACCGGAGTCATGGGTGACCGGGTCACGATGGACGGTCACACAAGGGAGGTATTAATAGGACAGATTTGTCTTTAAATCCATTGATGGGTGTTTTCCTGTTCTGTCCGATAATACAAGAGGGTTTTGTGAGAGAATCAATAGATTTAATGTGATCAGACCCACGTGATGGGTTCTGATTAGTTTATTGCTGATGAGCAAAGAAGTCCTTTAGACAGAGTCCTTTGTTAAAAGAAGTCACGTCATCACTTCTGTAAAAGCTAGGTTTTTCCTGTCAGGAAATGGATCTTTTGGACCAAATGAAGCTTTGTTCAATCATGCCTCTGGCTGATAAAGCCATTTGGTAACGTCTGTCGAACGGGTCCCTACAATGTGGTTGAGGCAATATGTGCATACTCTGATTATCTTCGCTGTAATGAAATGAAATGTAACATAAAACACAACCCTAGTCTATTTTTTCATATCATGTTTAAATTATACAGGTTTTCTCCTTTACTATTGCCGCTTGCTGGTTAGTTCACGATGGATTCTGGGATACCTGTCTATCTCAAGTCCGCACAAGTCACCTCTCGATGCATCCTCGCTATTAAATGTACTTAGCTAGATGCGAACTTTGAATTGGAACAGTACTTGGGCAGTGACTGATGACGTTTCACAAGTCCACAAGAACACAAGTACAGACAAGAATGCATATTGAGAAACGGCTTATGTCTTTGTCTTCTCTCAATTTCTCTCATTCTCCTTGTATTTGCCACACAAGAACTCTCACCTTCACTCAGTTGACTGTATTATGAGGTTAATTAAATCATATTTTCCGAACACACAACACTCCAAAATCCAGCTTCACCCCTGACCGCTTCAAACAGCCGTGACATTAGCCTGACTATTAATAATCCGTCATCAAAAGTCCATAATCCTGAGCAAACACTCCTGATATTTCACGTCAGGCACCTCAAGAGAGTCTCGGTCAAGTTTTCGGAGGACTCAAGGGCCTTGGGAAAGCATGTCAATGAATTTTGTGCTTTCCCCCTTCTATGTATTGAAAGATTATCCATAGTACAAAGCTTTCCCATTCAAGTGTTTGATTGACATGTGGAGAGACTGTTTAGCACAACGGCTGGCCCCTCTCTGACACTCCATTTAGTCCATTTAAAACACTCTTGAGAGCTAATCTGATATTATAACCCTTCTGATTCATGTGTGTAATGTCAGTATTGTCGGTGCAGGCTAAGGTGAAGTGGCCACAGTTTTCCTGTTGCCTTGTCTCTGATGGCACTCAGGGTGAAGAAGCCCTGGGAGAGAAGGTAAATACTGTCACAACTGTGAGTGTTTTGAATGTTTGTGTCTGTTATATTCTCTTGTGTAAGCTATTCACAGGTCATTTGTGGACAGAGTCTGTTGTTAAAATGGCATAAAGTGTTAGTTCACTCAACGAAAATGAACATTGTTATTATTTGCTCATTCTCGTGTCATTCCAAAACACAAAAAGAGATGACAATTCCAGCACATTGTCCTGGGTTTTCTTTTCCCTTCCAACTTTAGTGAATGATAATGGATGCTGTTAAGCTCGAAAAAATTGACAAAGAAGAATCATTATAGTCATCCATACAACTTGTGTGCTTCTGTGTCTTCTGAGGTCATGTGATTGCATTGTGTGAAGAAAAAGAGAAATGTCATACTTTTTAAAAATACTTTTATACTGATAATCGTTGCTGTAGCTCGCACATTCAAATATTCAAACTTTGCTGTGAATCATGACTGGACATTTAAATTGTGAAAACCTACAAACATACAGTGGCATATTTGAATAGACACATACTCTACCGCTCAAAAGTTTGGGGTCATTAAGATTTGTTTAATGTTTTCAAAGAAGTCTCTTATGCATACCAAGACTGCATTTATTTAATCAAAAATACAGTAAAAACAGTATTATTGTGAAGTATTAATACAAATCAAAATAAATGTTTTCTATTCGATAACATTTAAAAAATATAATTTATTCCTATGAAAGCAAAGCTGAATTTTCAGCATCATTACTCCAGACTTCAGTGTCACATGATCCTTCACGATCATTCTAATATGCTGATTTGGTGCTCAAGAAACATTTCTTATTATCAATGTACAAAACATGATAATAGTAGGAGAAAAATCTATTGATAATATAATAATGCTTAATATTTTTGTGAAAACTGATATAATTTTTTCTTTGATGAATAGATAGTAAGACTGTACTGTCACTTTTGATCAACTTAATGCATCTCTGTAAAATTTATTTTTCAAAAAAAAAAGAAAGAAAGAAAAAAGTGCTGACCCCAGGCTTTTAAACTGTGATGTATGTAGAGAAAGTTTTTAGAAGTACAGTAACTTTGATCAGTTCCTCACAAGGTGATTTTTATTTTATTTTATTTTATTTTATTTTATTTTATTTTATTTTATTTTATTTTTTTATTTTATTTTATTTTATTTTATTTTATTTTATTTTATTTTATTTTATTTTATTTTATTTTATTTTATTTATTGAGAGCCCATTCATTTTCAGTGTATGGAAGATCATTTTGTTTTTATATTTTATATCATCTTATATTTTGTTTGTGTTTCACAGAAGTCATACTAAAATAGGAGCTGAAATTACTCCACTGCTTCTACGGCATACATTGGAGTCGAAAAATGTTGTCAAGCTTGAGGTTAATTTCCAACAAATTATATAAGAGTTTTTAAATGCAATTTGGTGGTCTGTGAATGGTCTTAATCCGTACATGCCTATGTCTGAAAAACAAATACCTCTACCAGAAAGAAAGAAAAAAAAAAATAATAATCTGGCAATTTTATAGCAATTTCACAGGGATCATGTTTTAAAGTGATGGTTAAGTTTAAGAAGACAGTCTGTGTGGATTTGATATTGCGCAAGCCTGAAATTTCATTAAACGCATCACAAAGGCGTACTATTTTAACAACACAATTAGTTAATAACACACATGCAGCAAACAGTTGTCTGGCTTTTAATCTGTCACATCTAATTCTTCTCCTCCTGCCAGTTAGTCCATTACTCAGATCCAAAGGTTTTTTTCTCCCTTGTGTTTGTAAATCTTGGAATGGCTCCAGTCAAATCTTTCAGCAGATTTCTGTATTGGTAAAGCCAAAAACAGCCTCAGTAACATCGGTGAAGGTGCAGGACCAGCATTAACTAAGACTACAATGACAGATCGTGACATATGTTCAGCTAGAACATGCCAAGAACTGATCTATGTCTTCAAAATATCATCCCGCTGCTATAGGGCTACAGAAAACCTGCTGCTCAACATCCCATGAGCTTTGCGAGGGCAGTGTTTGACATTGAGAAATGAAACCGGCAGGGGAAAAAAAACTTTCAACCTCACAACCCCCCACCCCCCCTTTTTTTGCCAACTTATTTCCAACTCAATATAAAGAAAAGTGAAAGTGTCTTGTGAAGTGTGCGTAGTCTGCTGTGATTAGTGCTCTTTCTTTAACCTGACAGTGGAAGAGATTGTGCCTCTGACAGGATTCACTGTGACATGATTGCTGGCCCATTGAGTTTCAACTAATCACAGAAATGTGTGTTTCTAATTGCTGACTTACAAAGTCCCTGATGGCAATTGGAGGCTGTTCTGAGCTATAATTTCTGTACAGTCTCTTTCTCTCTCTCTGTCTCTGAATCACCTGCTATCATTCCACACACATCAGACACATATACATACGCACACACACATAGTTACAAATTCACAAAAAATGACACACAAGCCTGCACAAACTACATCGAATTCCACAGACACCTGCATAATCTAAAATCAGGGATCTGCTGGGCTGCATTGATTTGTTTGGCAGCGGAGTTGTTCTCACAGGCCAACTGTACAAGCTTTGCTGTAAAATCATTTGGCGCATTTGAGTGATATTTAGACAACATGGCATTAAAGTTGACACAATTTTACTTTATTGATAAATGTTCCTTGTCTAGTTACACACAGTTAATCAGTGCAAGTTATTTGATTCTGATTCAGTTTGGCATATTTTAGTTATCATATTTATTTTTCTTATTCATGAATGTTTATGGTAATGTTATGTTCTCATAATGATAACTTGTTGTTGATTCAGTAATTAACACAATCAGTGGAGGGTCCATCAGGCTGATTCAAATGACAGAATCAGTCAAACGGTAAGTCATTTTTGAATGATTCACAAAGAATTGTGGCTCATAACAGTCATTTGAAATAAACAGATACAGAAATTTAAAAATAATCACTTTGTAAGAGTCATTTGTTGTGAATCGGACTATACTGCTTGAACTGTATTTTTTTCCACTAAAAAGAACCTGTTCGTCAGAGTCATTTGTTTGTGAATCAGACTATGCTGGTTGCACTTTGTTTTTTAATTCACTAAAAAGAACCGGTTCATAAGAGTCATTTGTTGTCAATACAACTGTAGGTGCATCCCAATTTGCGTACTTTTTTGCGTACAATTTGCACTATTCTATGACGTTTTTTTAAGTACAAATAGTGGGAGTTGTGTGTTTGCACAGGAAAATATATCAAAGAAAAAGTACACTTTAAATACCCGGATGATGCACTAAATTTACGGAAAAAATTAAGTGTGGAACATAGGGGTGTAACGATATGCTTAGGTCACGATACGGTACGTATCTCGATACGGAGTTCACGATACGATGCGTATCACAATATTTTGAACAAAATGAAACTGAAATTCAAACAAGATTTATTCAAAAAACATTAACAAATTTCAATAATTTTCCTTGTTGTACATACAAGATCACATTTCAAGGTTTCTAAAAACCTTCTGTATTCAAAGCAATAGCTGAATAGGTCTGTCTGTCACTGAGAATTTTTTTTTTTAAATTTAACATGAACTTAGAATTATGAATAGGGGCCGTTCACATATCGCATCTAAAAACGTGTGGAAGGCACGGCCGCACCACTTCTCCTTCTTTCCAAAGCGCTTGCGTTCCCGTGGCGTCGGTTGTTGCTATGCAACCATGAACTGCGGATCAGGAAGTTTCTGCAAAGGATAAATGATTTCTAGCCCTTGCATTAGCTTTACTACGAGATATATATATATATATATATATATATATATATGGAGATAAGATATAAAAACCACCCTGTACAGCTATGATGTTTTTGATGTTTTGTTACGGAAAGGGCATAGCTGATCAGTTGGTTCTTGTCACATGGCCTGTGGTGCGCTTACAGCATTCTGAAAAGTTGAGAATTGTTTATCTTGATGCGCCTGGAAAACGCACCGCATGCGCATCGCGACCACGTTGATCCCATTATGAGCGCACCTGCTGCATGGCTACATTTGAAATACGCGGAAAAGACGCAATATGTGAACGGCCCTGCGGAACTTCTTAAAGCAAAGCATCGCTGTTGCTGTGGCACTGCGGTAAAGGAAAGCCATGACTTAAAGCCATGAGACTGATGCGAGAAACGTTTAAACCTGCTTGCAAGATTCAATGTGTGCGCTAAACACTTACTGAACTAGAAAGCTGATTAAGACACACCCTTAATATGCGGTGACAACCTGGATTCTCTCACTGCCACCTCCATGTAGCAGAGTAGGTCACGTCGGCAGCTCAACCAATAAGATTAGACTGCCGACATATCGTAAAAGCATCACCATCACTCTACGATGCATATCATAACATTTTTGCATCGAGAAATATCGTACTGCGATAAATCATTACACCCCCAAGGCCGTGTGTCCACCTAAGCGTTTTTTCCAGCTCCGAGCGTACTTTTTCAATTGTTTTCAATTGGAACGCCGCGTTTTTTAAACGCCGAGAGCGTAACGAGGCGCTGAGCGTGTTTTTTACGCTCAAGCGCTGAGAGCTGGGCGTTTTTTACTGGTCGCCTCAAGTAGAAGAATGTTCAACTTTGAGTAAAACGCTGCGCTCATCACTGTCACTTTTTAGACAGCCGTCCAATCAGAGTGGAGGAGGGGCGGGACAAATACAACTCTGACCAACTGTCACATTTTTGCTGTACAACGACATTAACAAACAGAAACAAAATGGATGAGAAATTAATATTACTGGTCTCCGAACATACATAGCAAGTAATTCCACATCGTGTGAACATTTTTAGTATGAAACAAATTACCTGCAAAATCCGTTATAAGTAACAGTGACGCGGATATTCCGTATCATAGCAACAAAGCGTCTCAACGGAAAAAAAACGCTACGCTGCAGAAGCGCTCTCAAGCGCTCAAAGACGGGCGTTTTAAGCAGAGCGTCTAGCGTTTTCAGCTGGCTAAAAACGCTCTGGTGGACACACGGCCTAACTGTCACAGCTTTAATTACGTAGCGGAGGAGGAGGGGTTATTAGACTTCGATGTTGAATGACAAAATAACCTTATAACATCCATACACTACATGGATTAGTACATAGTGCATAAGTGAACAGTGTATAGTGCATCATTTGGGACGCAACTCGTATTTCGGATATTCTGATGTTAGTAGCTTTAGCATGTTTCACTCCCTCTCCCTAAATCACATACAAATTATTAAAATCAGGTCTAGCCCTACATTATGTTTCCACTGAATATTCTACTTTATACTTGACACATTACAGAATGCTGTTAATGAAAGAATTTAGTGGCTTATCTAGAATATGTGAATGCTTGTAAATATAAACTTTTCTATGAATCTCCTTCTGAATTCCAGCAGCAGAAAAACCCATCTCTCTTTCTGTATCTGTTCGCAGGGAGTTCCGCTCAATCCGCGGATGCACGACTCAAAGTTTATTCCCAAACAGTATTTGTAAGCGTGCTTTGATTGTGACCCACTCAGACACTGTTGTATTAATTCTTTCTCTATGAGCCATTCGCCGTTGCAGGAAGCTGACAGGGCACCTGAGCGCGGTTTCAGAGACGGAATCTATTTTGAGTCGTGAGATAAAACTAGGCTCCATCTCACGTTGTTTTCGCGACGGGTGGTCTCTGTTCCCACATTGTCGGGGATTGTTTATTGAGGGAGAAGGCAGGGCTGCTGCCAAGCGTGGTCTGTCAGACACGAGAGAGCGGTCTGGTTATGACACAGCCTGTCGCATGTGCATGCTCATTGGGAGGGGCGCATGACTGTTGCTCAAACACTACTTCTGACATTTCCATTAGACACAGGGTTATGAATCTGCCCGGGCCAGGTGAGTGCAGGAGAGCCATGGCAGTGTCACAGCCTGTCTGCTTTAGCTGCGAGGGACACATTGCTTAACCTTCCACCACAACCCCACTGACATTTGAGCGCAAACTCACAAAACAGAGCACTCAATGAGTCCAGTTCACCACCACAGCTTTAATCTCACTTTTACCTTATGGATAATAAAGACACCGCTTCCTCTGAACAGCCCGACAGATTGTCGGTGTATTTTGTGTGCAATATTTACCCTAGGAGTTGAAATGAAAAGCCAGATAATTAAATAGAATATAAAAAAAATGTAAACAAATTGGTCTGTACAACTGTAAAACTAAACTAATTTAATCAAAATAAAATTAAAAGCAACTTCCTTTCATGTGCATGCGAATGTGGAAGACAGGAAGCTCAAGCGAAAAAGTTGCATTTTGCTGCATTACAAAGTCCAAGTTTGAAATCTGAAAATTTGTATCAAGTGAAGATGTGTGACTGAGACTCGAACCCACAACCTTGCAACCTGAAGGTTGTGGGTTCGAGTCCCAGTACCGGCAGGAAATGTAGGTGGGGGGTTTTCAGATTGAAGTTCAGCACTTTGTTCATTTACACACTTGCAGCTTATAATACAGTTTTTTTTTCAGAGTGGCACAATAAAGGGGGGTCACACTACACTTTTCATTTCATTGACTTTCTTTCATGCACATGCAAATCTGGGAGACAGGAAACGCAAGCTCAAGTGTGAAAGATTTACATTTCGCTGCATTACATAAGTCCAAATTTGGCTACACGTCACGTCACTTTCACTTAGTCTTTCAATAGAAAATTGACAAGTTGCTGCATGAGTTAATTGCATGTTAATTGCATTCGCAACTGTTGCAGTGTTTGTAGAAATTTGTGTGCTCAAAGTCTAGTTTGACCATTGCTTAAGGGGTTCAGCTGACAAAAAAAGGGCTTGGAACCCCCTGCCCTACCAGATAATCACACTTTCCAGTGTAAATTCCTCAACCATCTCTGTCACAATATAGCACTCAGGTAAAAACATGCTTTTCCAGCCAGGTGTTGATAGGCACAGTGGCATTAGTCATGGTAAGGTCAGGCTGTCAGTTCAAGACTACACTGTAATCTTCCCCGACTCGACCTTTAGACCACAGATTAGCTCCATTAGTTCTCTTGGAGTGACGTAGAGGCAAGCTGTTGGTGCGGTAATTCACCCGATCCTGAGCTTAAGTAGAATTCCTCTTCTGGGCAGCAGCACTTCATGGAGCTGAAGTAATTCAGTGCGACTCGCCCTTCCTAAGTGGCAGGCCGGCAGGTGGGGACGTCAGACACATCGCAACGTGAATCACATGCTACAGCGGGTGCGCATGGGTTCCTGGGGCAAAAAAACATGCACCTGATTCAGAGTTCATACATATCGAATACGAACGCAGCCCAGCATGATGAGTTGAGGCTGCTCTGCACCTTTCTGTTTTCCCCAGAGCCGCACAACGGTACCAAGCCATGTGCTAATGCAATATGAGGGCCAAGATGTCACACAGTGAGTAATTGCGGACATAAAGGTGCTTTGAGAAATTGCTTGTCAGATGATTTGGTGTTTTATTAGGAGTAGGTGCCGTGCCATACAGGAGATGTATACTGGAAATGCGCAAGTTTCCATGGCTGCTTAGAGGTGAGGTAGTTCCTCTGAGTTTGTAGTCCCAGGTTCCCACAGTAATTAGCCGTGTTGGTGCTCGGTTTGCCCTGCCTGTTCAGGACCGAGGCCCAAACGCTGGCGCTAATGAGAATGGAACGTTCTGCCTCTTTTATTTTTTCCATTGGATTGGCTTTACGGCAATGTTAAAACCGCAATTATCGCTTGTCATCTCAGTGTGTGACAATTGCCAGCCTCTGCTCTGCCCTAAAAAGTAATTTGCGAGCAAAAGTCTGACAAATTCCTTTAGGATTCTAACACGTCCTCGCCTCACAACCCCCCCTCCCTTCATAATTTAAGGACAATTATCAACTATGTAAAGAATAAATCAGCGTTCCAGGCCATGTGTTAAATTCATTCTCAGTGTGTGTGCTTACATATGTGTGGATGTGTCCTTGCGGCTGTTTTAGAGTTCTGTAAGTGAATGTGGAGCCGGTGGTGAAGGGAGCAGGAGCCTGTGAATCTCTTTGAGTGTCAGGCAGCAGGATTATTGCCCCGGGCAGCCCTGCAGGCCAGAGGGGGTGGCTGAATCAGGCAGGAGTGCAGAAGGCCTTGAGTTTACATTCATTCATGCCCTCACCGTACACAAGAGCAGTTCGAGCTCCCTGAGAGACGCCACCGCAGCCAAACAAAACCACCGGGCTGGTTCTTAGCATTGCCGGTAAGACTGTATAAACACATAAACCTCCCAGCAGAAAAAAAAAAACAAAAAAACCTGTATGTGAAAATAAAGATGAAATAAATGTCACAAACACATAATCATTAACTCCTCAAGCAGAACGACTCATTTGCCTAGCGGTTTGCTTTGTGATTTGCATACGTGAACACTTCACAAATTACCATAATGTTTCAAATTACAATTTGTAATTTAGACCCTGGTCTAATTTTGTACTCTTTGATGTTCAGATTCACCTGTTTTGATCTTATCTGTCAGAAGAGCAGTCGAATTTGGAATTCAGTGTGATGATTAAAATGTAACTCTCGACAGAAACTGGTTTCCAGTGAAGCCTGGATATTGGCACGTTTTCATGAATATGGTACAAAATAGGTGCCTAAAATTTCTAAATTTATTATTTATTTATTCAGTGGTCAGTGAAAGATGGTTAATCTCTGGAGATCAAATTCAATTTATATGAACTGTTTTATTTCTGTTTGTTTTCTGTGGAATTTGCAACTTTCTAACATTAAAAAATGAATTAAAACATGGCTAATTTCGAGTAACTTTTGTGGGTTTTCATAAACATATCACATTCATTCATTCATTCATTCATTCATTCATTCATTTATTGGTCAGTTGATCAGTAAAATGGAAATGTTCTAAAATATTTCCATTTCAAATAAGAATTTATGTATGTGTTTGTTTGTTTGTTTGTTTGTTTGTTTGTTTGTTTGCTTGTTTGTTTGTTTGTTTGTTTGTTTGTTTGTTTGTTTGTTTGTTCGTTCGTTCGTTCATTCATTCATTCATTCATTGGTTGGTTGATCAGTGAAAGTAGGTAATTAATCTCAGGTCAATCAAAAAGGGCAGTTTTATCCTTAAAATATTTGATCATTTCCTTATAAAAATGTTGGTGACAGATTGAATGGTTGAGCTATAGGAATGTAGTCTCTATTATTTGTATAAAAATGAGAATATTAAATAAGACAATTGATTATTTACTTGTCTTTCCACCATTCTTTAAAAGTTATGTTGTACACATTCAAGGAATGTGTTTAATGAAAAGTGGAATACAGAAATATATATTTTTTTTGATGATGATGATGATGATGATGATGATGATTGTATGATTTTAATTGAATTATAGTAGGATTTTAATCGTTAGACACTAATGTAAAAATTCAAATCCCCTGAGGTGAGACACAGAAATCACCATTTTAAAGGGGACATTTGATGTGTGTAAAACTAGCTATATTTGCATTTAAAATGTAACATATTCATTGAAAGTTCCTTTGTCCTTTAGAAACTTATTCAACATTCATATGATGACCGTTTCTCAGCATGACAGCATGACTGGGCTTAGAAAGGCCTCTGTGTGAATTTTCAAGTGAAGGGAATTAAGCAGCTTGACAGAATTGATCATCTTCACAACACAACCTAATCTGGTTCTCCAAATAAGAAATCATCTCCCCTCAGAAATAACTTCTCTGTCACTCCAGATTGTCAATCCATTGTGAAAACACTTTAATTTTTCTCAGAAAAGTATGTTTGTGTGCCTGTCGTTGATCAGTCTGGTTTTCATATTGATGGACTCTTTTTGAAGTCTTTCCGTACACTGGTGCACATCAAATACTTTCAGTATGTTAATTGACCTCTTGAGGCATGTTTAATTCAACAAAACAACAAACAAACCCTTTCCTGAACTACAGTTACTGATTATTGTGAACTTTCAGTGGATATCAGTCTTTCTCCCAACAAGGCCATGATCAACCTGAGCCAGGCAAAAAGATCAAGCAGCTTTGACTTTATTATTCTTTGTGTCTTTTTGTGTTTCAAGGTTGCGCTAAGAGTTTTGTAATCGCTTTGAAGTACAGGTTAGTTAAGAAAAAAGCTTCTTCAGCAATCATACAAACACATAATGAAGATCAATAAATACTGTGCAGATTCATGTTTATTTCATTGGGCAAATCCTAGCCATGCAATGCACAGAGCAGTGATTTCTGCAGTATTCACAACTTCTTGAGTGTTTGAATTTCATGGCAGAAAGATTCAGACCATGTCCATCTTTTGAAGAGCAGAGAGGTCTAGGTGGAATTGGAGGCCCTCTGATTTCTCTTGGCTAACAGCTCGGTTTTGAATTTGTGAGTTTTGAAGACTCAGTTGAGAAATCAATCCAGAAATCAAAGTGATTCATGTTCCACTTCTGTCGTGCACGATGTCTTTTGCTTAGAGTGGCGAGGGCCAGGCCAGCCGAACCTATTTTCTGATATGGGAGAGCTCCCGATCCTCGAAAGCAAGTGCAATTTTGCACATCATTTTCCAAAACTAGTCCCAATCTTTCAAGGCCGTCTGAAGCGTAACAAGCCGCAGTCTTATTTTTGTTGGTGGGCCTGAGGAGGACAACAGATCAGCTGTGTGAAAGTGATGATTTATAGTATTATGCTTCCATAGTTTTTTATTATTATAATTATTTTTTTATTGTTTTGGTTTGTTTATATTTTATATTTTCCAGTACAAGATTAGAACTATATATATATATATATATATATATATATATATATATATATATATATATATATATATATATATATATATATATATATATATATATATATATATATAAACAATGAATGACAATAAAAACATAATGTTACAGAGATTTACATTTCAAATAAATGCTGATCTATTGAACTTTCTGTTAAAGGTGCAATACGTAAGAATTATCTTACATATTGTATCTTAAAATATCCAAAAATCGCTAGGCCAGTGTTATATATTTTGTTCACTTGAGTACTTACAATATCCCAAATGTTTCCAACTATTTGTAAATCGTGAGAAAATTGCAATTTTAACCAAGGCTCCGGGACGTGTGAGGCATCGCCTGTCAGTTGCATCATATCGGTGTTACCCTCGGTTTCCGGTTTTATTTTGTTGAAACCATGGAAACACTAAAGATGCTTTAAAATATTACATGTTTTAATAGACAAGGGAACAACAGTTTTGATATATTTATAGACAGAAAACTAATTATTGTTATATAGCTCTATATAGCTCTTATTGTTTAAATCTAATTTTCTTGATTTTTTGCGAGTACCATGCTTTACCATGCCTCAGAGAAAAACATTATTTTGTGAATTAGCTAACATAGCATAAACAGATGCAGCTTTATTTTTAGTAACTGTAATACAGCATTTTCTCCATTATACAATACATTTTAAAATTAATTGCATGCCATTTATCAACACAAGCCATCCAGCATTTAATATGATATTCTAATATCGATCTATCTTACTGCAGTGTGTCTCAAACAAGTGTCTCACAGCAGCCGCCGAGCAAACGTACAGAGTAACATTATAACATAATTTTCAACACACTCAAATGTATCTAATATAATAAACAGAGCTGCGTTACGGAAAAGCGGAAGCGGCGCCACTGACTGTGGCATAATAAAAGTTCAGCTGCTTGTGAGGCGTGTGTTGTGCAATCGCTCCAGCGGCCTCCTTCAGCTCCCACAACACTCGCTCCTGCTCTGCTTCATACTACAGTAATGTTAATAATCACATCCATGAACATGATTTCTTCCCGAGTCCTATCCCTATTCTTTTCCACTGACGGTTGAGATGAAGACTACATGTCCCAAGATTCCGCGCTTAAACTTGGCGTCATCAAGCTCGGCCTTTGTTTTAAATAGGAATCTAGCGACTTCTAGCGGACAGAAAATATTACATAGTGCGCCTTTAATCAAAGAACCCGGAAAAAAACAGATCACAGTTTCCACAAAAATAGTAAGCAGCACAACTGTTTTCAACATTGATAATAAGAATGAATAATACTGTAGAGCACCAACAATAATTGATAATAACTGCACTGTAAAAAAAAAATATATATATTTTTTTTTTCATGATTTGTTATTACAACATTTTTTCTTTTGTCAAATCAACTTAAATTATTAATGTGGTTTAGATAACATAATATCTGTTGATTAAATCAGTCGCCTTCATTGTATTAACTAAAATTTTTAATTTCAATGAACTCAAAATTTTAAAGCTTTAAATAAGGCAACTTACTTTAAGTTAAACCAACAGTTCGTTTTTACAGTGTGAGTACCAAATTAGCATATTAAAATGATTTCTGAAAGATCATGTGACACTAAAGACTGAGTAATGAGTAATGATGCTGAAAATTCAGCTTTGCATCACAGGAATAAATCAAATTTTAAAATAAAAAAACTTTTTGATTTCTCAATCAAATAAATGCAGCCTTTCTGAGCATAAGCGACTTCTTTCGAAAACATTAAAGGTCCCATGACATGCTGCTTTTTGGATGCTTTTATATAGGCTTAAGTGGTCCCCAGTACTGTATCTGAAGTCTCTTTCCCGAAATTTTGTTATTATAAATTTTGTTATCCGCCTTGGTGCAGAATTTCAGCCACTATGAGCCAGAATTTCAGCCACCAAGAGCCAGCCCAACAATGAGCTCTCCTCAGGACATGCCATTTCTGGGTCTGTAGCTTTAAATGCTTATGAGGAGGAGAGAGGCGGGGCAAGGTGAAGGGTGGGTGTGGCCTTAACCAGCTTGTGGCCACGGTACCATGCGCTAATGTTGACAGTAGATGTATCGCAATGGCTCGTAGACACGCAGTCGTTCAAGCGTTTCAGTTTGACCCAGAATCTGATCCGGATGAAGAAGTTGCAACTCAGCGGCTACAGCAGGACGTCTCTGAATGGTTAGTTTTAAATATTGTGTCTGGATACGGTACTTTAGTTGGTTTGTTTGTTTATGTATGTTGTTACAGTTACTATCATGTAGCTAATGCTAGCCTACATTGTTGGTTTCATATATATATATATATATATATATATATATATATATATATATATATATATATATATATATATATATATATATATATATATATATATATAATTATCAGCTATAGACACTAACCAACACCACTATATTAGTCAGACCTCTGCCATTATTACAAATACCTTTTTGGATAGGTGCCTATTGTGGAAAATGAGCTACCATGCCAACATCATTTATTTGTTTACATATTTTATATTTCATATATCTTAAAAGTTTTTACAATCTTTCTTATTACAAATACATCAAGCTCTGCTATCTGGAAATGTGGATATCGCGTGCGCCATAACACCAACAGCAGAACAGTTATCCAAACAACAAAGAAATGTACAACACTTGTGTAACAGTGCGTGTGTTTTCACACACATACTTGATGCTGTCTGCCTTTACATTGGCGACAGTAAATGGGCTGTATTGGCCCACGTTGAGGAAACAGTCATCGGTTAAATGTGTAGCGCACACATAAGAAGTGGTATCGGCGCATTACCAGAGAAAATAAAATTAACCCACCGTTTCACATTGGCTCAGATGAAGGAACTAAAAAAATACTTAAGTGTTCATTTGTACAATTGCCATGCTTCACTCATTTGCAAGCCATGATGTCTCTTGAGGAAAAAAAAATTTTTTGCGAGATTGCCAGACAGAGAAGCGTTATTCATCACTCCAGAGAACACGTCTCCACTGCTCTAGAGTCCAGTGGTGGTGTGCTTTACACCACTGCATCTGACGCTTTGCATTGCACTTGGTGATGTAAGGCTTGGATGCAGCTGCTCGGCCATGGAAACCCATTCCATGAAGCTCTCTACACACTGTTCTTGAGCTAATCTGAAGGCCACACGAAGTTTGGAGGTCTGTAGCTCTTGACTCTGCAGAAAGTTGGCGACTTCTGCACACTGTGAACCTCAGCATGCAGCGCTGACCCCCCTCTGTGATTTTACGTGGTCTACCACTTCGTGGCTGAGTTGCTGTTGTTCCCAATTGCTTCCACTTTGTTATGATACCACTAACAGTTGACCGTGGAATATTTAGTAGTGAGGAAATTTCATGGATAGACTTAGTGCACAGATGGCAACCTATCACAGTACCACGCTTGAATTCACTGAGAGCGACCCATTCTTTCACAAATGTTTATAGAAGCAGTCTGCATGCCTAGGTGCTTGATTTTATACACCTGTGGCCATGGAAGTGATTTGAACACCTGAATTCAATGATATGGAGGGGTGTCCCAATACTTTTGGCAATATAGTGTATATAGTATGAATAATCCTCAATAATGATCTCACTTTTTTTGTGGACCGTGAAGAATATCGTTTGTAATAATTTGTTGCACGCTAGATTAATCAGCCACCTGTTTCTGTACCTCAGGTAGCTGCTCGCTTTTCTCATCTCACATTGATGTAAGGCACGGGAATGTTCGAAGAATAACAATAAAGCAATCTTGTTTCCTTCGGCTTTTGACCAATTTAATCGTACCATTGGAGCCTTATGACACGCAATTTCTAAACACCGCTGAAGCGCTGTGGTAAAGTAGTCCTTTGACAACAAGACAACAGAGCTGATTGCCTTTTGCACAAAAGGCTCTTCCATTTCTCCCTCTCTCTCTCTGTCTTTCTCTCTGGAGGTGGTAAGGATGCTAGAGGGCCGTTTTTTTAATGAGCTGTAGCATCAGCAGCACTCAGGCATAAATTGCTGACACTGTTTACTGCAGGCGTTTTGCTCCTCTCAGCTGACCCTTTAGCTTCCATAGCCACAGTTAAATAAAGCTGCTTCTGCTCTTCCACAGGTAAGATATTCAGACAGATCCTAAATCCACCTCATAAAATCCAAATTAGTTCACGGATCCGATTCGTTCAGGACGAACATAAAAGGCAAGTGGCAATCAAGATTGACCCTAATTACTTTCATATTAAATGTCCCTCATTTTATTGTCCACAATTCGTTTGGCATCGGTAGGATTTTTTAAATGTTTTTGAACAAGATTTCTTATGCTCACAAAGGCTGTATTTATTTGATGAAAAATGCAGTAAAAATAATAATAGCGTGAAATATTATTACAATTTAAAATAACCATTTTCTTTTTTAGTATATTATAAAATGTAATTTATTCCTGTAATGCAAAGCTGAATTTTCAGCATCATTACTCCAGTTTTCAGTTTCACATGATACTTCAGAAATTATTCTAATTTGCTGATTGAAACAATTCTTATTATTAGTCTTAGTCTTTACTGTCACTTTTGAACAATTCAATCTATCATTGCTGAAAAAAGGTAATAATTTTTTTTTTAAATGAAGTAACCCAAACTTTTGAATGCTGTGTATATATATATATATATACATATATAGAATTTTTATATAAAAAAAGGTTTTTATAATATATATATACATTTCTATATATCTTATGTATTTTATATATCAATGTATTATTCAATGTATAATAATAATAATTAATAGTTACTCAATATCCCTGCACAATTTATCAGTGCTAGTTTTTCTGAATACTTAATAGTATTATTATATTTAATAATCTTTCGATATAACCTTTATTTTGCAAAGCGCTTTAGTAGATCATGTGCTTGGGGAAAGCAAGCGATTTCACTTCTACAGAGCAGACAATTTACACTTCTTGAAATGATATCCTGGGAAATCAATTTCATGCAAAACTCCTAAGATCTCACCTTGGTATATATGTTGCAGTATTACCCCACGCTTGAGTTCTTGCCAAATAAACAGAGGATTTTTTTCAAGTAGCTTTTGCGGTAGATTTCAAAAGGGCAGTAATACAATGAACTCAATCAATCTTATATGTTGATCATGTAAATAATTCCCTGTCATCTTGCACTCACTCACATTCTCGCTTGGTTTCTTTTCTCTGAGAGCATTCAATGCCCTGCCTGCATGCTGTTTTTCTCTCCCTTTGTTATGCTCAGAATTGACGTCTTCTGGGAGTGATATTTAAATCTGTGTCCAGGAAATGGGACCGCAGGAATCCAATAACAAAATTCATTTGTCTAGATTTGACTTGGGGTGCTTTGCCCACTGTGAGGGGATGCGCCAAACCTCTGAATGTAATGATTGGATTTATTTATCTATTTGTGGCTCTCATTAGAAGTGTCCATGGTTCCCAGAGCCCCTGCTGTGGATATTGGTCTGCTCTCATGAAGCACTACTACTGGCTCTCATAAACAAAAGATGCTGTGACACCTTGGATAGAGATGGTGAGGTTTATTTATCGTTTTGTATCTATTAAGGCCAGGAAATATAACTATAAAGATAGCTATAATGATAACTATATTATTGTGCAAAAAATAAATACATATGTGGAAAAACCCGTCATTTATAAACAAAGCATTAAGAAATCCTTTACTCATGGTTTGTGATGCAGCTGCTGTCAGATCCAATACAGTTGGTTGCTTCATCTGTCAACAGAAGTTTCTTTGAGAACTCTCTATTACACTGTGGCTCATTTACAAAACAATCTGCGGTCAAATGCTCTGAACAAACATATAATCCTCAGACACGATCCATGACGTCATTAAACATAAGCCTGATGCTGGTATCCTTCTGAAGTCTCTACAGAAATTAGCAAATGATCTGTTTAAACAGAATGTGTCAAAACAAACGTTCCTTTAAGCCAGGGGTTTTCAACCTGTGGAGGACCAGTTAACGGGGGAACAAGCACCTCTTAAAGGTGCCCTAGAACTTCTTTTCAAAAGATGTAATATAAGCCTAAGGTGTCCCCTGAATGTGTCTGTGAAGTTTCAGCTCAAAATACCCCATAGATTTTTTTAAATTATTTTTTTTAACTGCTTATTTTGTGCCATTATTACATTATTTCATATGCACAGATTAAGCGTGCAGATTAAATCTCCCCCGCCCCCGCGAGCTATCGACTGCCATAAACGGCAAACACAAAGTTCACACAGCTAATATAACCCTCAAAATGGATCTTTACAAAGTGTTCATCATGCATACATCGATTCCTGTGAGTATAGCATTTATTTGGATGTTTGCATTTGATTCTGAATGAATTTAAGGCTATGCTCCGTGGCTAACGGCTAATGCTACACTGTTGGAGAGATTTATAAAGAATGAAGATGCGTTTATGAATTATACAGACTGCAAGTGTTTAATAATTAAAATAGCGACGGCTCTCGTCTCTGTGAATACAGTAAGAAACGATGGTAACTTTAACCACATTTAACAGTACATTAGCAACATTCTAACAAAACATTTAGAAAGACAATTTACAAATATCACTAAAAATATCATGATATCATGGATCATGTCAGTTATTATTGCTCCATCTGCCATTTTTCGCTGTTGTCCTTGCTTACTTACCTAGTCTGAAGATTCAGCTGTGTACATCCAGACATTTTGCCCTTGTCTAATGCTTGAACATGGGCTGGCATATGCAAATATTGGGGGCGTACATATTAATGAACCCGCCTGTTACGTAACAGTCGGTGTTATGTTGAGATTCGCCTGTTTTTCGGAGGTCTTTTAAACAAATTAGATTTATATAAAAAGGAGGAAACAATGGAGTTTGAGACTCACTGTATGTAATTTCCATGTACTGAACTCTTGTTATTTAACAATGCCAAGATAAATTACATTTTTCATTCGATGGCACCTTTAATTTAGAAGCATACACTGGAGTGAAACAGCTGTAAATGTGAGATTTTAATAGCAAATCTTTAGTCATCCACTAGAGGGGACAATTTGACTACTCTCCCAGCTAATCGTTGGCTATGGTTACAGCAGGTTTGGCACAACTGAATTTGAGCAAAAACAACTAAAAACAAAATGGACTGGTGGCTTGTAAAATCAAGAAGCCCAGAGATGATAAAAACTAAGATTAAACTGAATGAAAAACAAGCTCAGCTGTCACTCTAAAGTCGGTAAGCTGTTTTATTTTTAATGTTTCAGTTTTTAACTAACACCCTGTCTACACCGGATGCAAGCAGAAAGATGCAACACACAAAATCCTCGACAGTAAACTGATGCCTCGTTCTATTTCAGTATTTTCAGTACTTTTGGGCGTAGGGGGTTGCGTGTACTAAAAGATTGAAAACCCCTGCTCTAAGCTTCCATTTGTCCCCTTTTTGGCAGACTCAAGTGTATGCAGTATGTTTAGTGTAGACAGCATCAGTGATTATAATGGGTTCTATTTGCTTTTTACACAGTGCAACGCTCGCATCGGGTGTATTAAAATGTCAGCCATTAAGTGACTGAATGTCATTTTTCTGTGCCGTTAACGTTATAGTTGTCATGTGGACTCTGCTATTCTTTTACTTTTAGAACAATTGTTAAAACTATATCTTTATCGTTATAGTTATTGTCCTTGATGTGAACAGGCCTTTAGAAGATGATCAGTGATTCTGTGTGGGTCTTTAGTCATGCATTAAGTTTCAAAAGCACTGTATCACTTGTTCTTCGTTCGTTCAAAGTGACTGCAGGTGACCTTTGACATGCATGTAGACTTAACTTTCAAACACAGTTTAAGTATAATGGAAACAACCACTCATCTTTAGAAACATCCTTTAGAAAGACTCCTTTAAAACATTCTCTTTTAACTGTTTGATTAGTTCAAGACAAAAGCTATAAAGGCAGTGCTGTTAACTAGCTGGGCAACATCTTTGTAAAGCATTCACATATTCATGCATATGAGAGGTGAGAAGCAGTTCTAAATGCTGCCTCTTTTGGAAGCTATTGCAGATGCATAATATTTACATTCCCACTCATCTCTAATGTAAACTTTTAATGAAGTTTGCAAGTTTTCGTAAACTTTGAATTTTTTATTACTTCATTGCTGGAGGACTGTCTGTGACATTTCATCATGATGTCAGTTTCATAAGTGTTTGAAATGTCAAGGGAACTCTGAAGATCACCCAGAAACATTGAATAGTGTGGGTATTATGGGCTGTATTCTTTCCTTGACTACCACCCCATCGTTCATTGAAGTAACAGTTAATAAAAATGTGATCATTATTGTCTCTCCATCATTTGTCATTATTTAACGATATGATTTTCCTACTGTGGAAAATAAAAGGAGATTTTTAGCAGAATGTTTAAACCGCTCTGAAAGTGAATAGGGTGGACACGGCCATCAAAACATGTCAAAAGAGCACAATAAAAGCAGTCAAAATGAGCTCTGATATCTATTTTGTTCTTACACAAACTTGATCTGTCGTCATACGCCATATTAACATATTAAAAAACATATTAAACAGTTATTTCATCCAAAAAATGAAAATTCTGTCATTAGTTACTCACCCTCATGTCGTTCCACACCCGTAAGACCTTCACTCATCTTCAGAACACAAATAGATATTTTTGATAAAATCTGATGGCTCAGTGAGGCCTTCATTGACAGCAAGCTAATTTAACACTTTCAGTGCCCAGAAAGCTAAAGACGTATTTGAAACGTTTCATGTGACTACAGTGGTTCAACCATAATGTTATGACAAAATAATGACTTTATTCATCAATATCTAGTGATGGGCGATTTCAAAACACTGCTTCATGAAGCTTCGAAGCTTTACGAATGTTTTGTTTTGAATCAGTGGTCCGGAGCGTGTATCAAACTATCTCAAACTGCCAAAGTCACGTAATTTCCGTAAACGAGGCTTTATGTCATGAGTGTTTTGCAATTTCAGTGGTTCACCACTGGGGACTTTGGCATTTTGATACACGCTCTAATTTGAAACAAACTGATTCGTAAAGCTTCAAAGCTTCATGAAGTATTTTATGTGAAAACCTTCACTAAAATGAAGAATAGATACTAAAAATAATAGCAAGTATTTTTTTTTAAATGTCACAGATAATTTACTCTAAAAAATACTGGGTTAAAAACAACCCAAGTTAAGTTGAATATGGACAAACCCAGCGATTGGGTTTTTTAACCCAGCAGTTGGCATAAATGTTTGCCTAACCTGCTGGGTATTTTATTTAACTCAACTATTGTTTAAATATGACTGTATTGCATGCCTAAAATGAACCTAAAATATGTTGGAAATTAACATTTATTAATTTATGTAAATATTAATTTAAAATATTTATGTGATCAAAAATAGAGTAAAAACAGTAATAATGTGAAATTTTGTTTTGCATTTTAAAAGTATTTTTTAAGACATTTATAAATGTCTTTACTGTCACTTTTGATCAATTTCAATTTCATGCCTCCTTGCTGAATCAAAGTATTTATTTCTTTCAAAAAACAAAGAATGAAAAAGAAAAAAAGAAGGCAAAGAAAAATCTTTCTGACCCCCACATTTCATTAAGAACATTTTTCATGTAACACTATGCTATCCACCATGATTTTAAAGCTATTATTGTGTGACAGTAAGTGTCTCATCTGTGTCTATTTTTATTGATCCCAAGAAATATCAGGTGAAACATCTAAAACAAATGTGCTATTTAAAGGACACATAACCTAGAACTCCATTATAAAGGAGTAAAAATCCTGTATGCTATGCTATATAAACACACTTCATCATCTTCAACATGTTTAGACGAACAAAAGCAGTACATTTTAATGCTAAGCTTTAATGTTTTTTGTACTTTAACAGAGCTAAGATCATGTGTGAGAATTGGTGTTAACTTTAAACAGCAAAATTAGACAGCAGCATACAGAGAGAACAATAAGTTTGGCATCTCTGCTGTGTTACAGCACCGTCCCGCAGAAATCCTGTCACATCAGTGGAAGGCCGAGTGCTATTTATGAAAGTTGCACCTCGCAGAGCTGCACTTTATTGAATTTAAGACAAAAATCGACCAAAGTGGTCTCGGGAGACGCACAGGGCTCCTCCGTTTCTCTGATGTGTCAACTGTTTTCACATTAAAAGACCAAAAAAGGTGAGGGAAAGTGACTTGAAAGGGCGAGATGTTTTTTTTTTTCAGAGAATCTTCTGTTTATATATTCTCTGGGAAATACATATTCGCTTTCTATTGACGCGGTTATCTGCTTTTCCGAACTGCAAAAATAACTCTGTCTGTCTCTGTCTGAAATTTAATGAGAAGGGTAACGCGTACTTTTCACCTCCCGTATTGAAGACTACGTACCTTCAGGGCACTTTTTCATTTGCAGCTCATTCTATTAGACTTCAAGGTGAACAGCCATCTGTGAGCGGCCGTTCCAGAGCACCACTGAGCCTGTCATCCGACACTGGCAGAGTTTGACGTCAGGAAAGTTATTTTGCCTGCTAAGCTGAGTTTCTAGGAGTAAGAGCGGAGTTTGAGGAGCTTCGGCTGCGAGCCGCGAGCTGATTTATGGTGCAGATGCTGCAGTCTTGTGGATCTCAGCAGTGTCATGTTCAGCTTTACTAACTGTGAGGCACCTACTCATACTTCTGTGTGTCAGTGCACTTTATTAAGGATTCCAGTGACATAAAGTTAAAATTTATAGATTTATTCTTCAAAGTGAGTTTTGGGGGTTGGAGTAGATTTACTAGAGCCATAATAATGATTCTCAAGTAAAAGGCTGTTTTTTGTAAATCCTCTGGCAGGGGCAGTGAGCTCTGACAAATTGTATTTTTATGATTTATAATTGTGACCTCCCTCGTTCATTCTTTCTTTCTTTCCTCTCTGTTTTAGGAAGCTGTGTTGTGTTCATCCAGCAACCCCATGACCTGGTGGTAGTGGCTGGGCAACCCGTGACCCTGCCATGCTCCATCACTGGATATCATGGCATGGTGCTGTGGGTCAAAGACGGTCTCGCTCTAGGGGTTAACCGAGACCTGTCAGGTAAGAGATTCTGCTGCAGTCTGTTTCATAGCCTAACCTGTGGTGAAATAACTTGACCTAATGTCTTATTGCTTATTTTATCAGTTGCTTGCGTACACGGTCATCCACATGTGTGCAATTGGTTGATTACATAATTGCAGTTAATTTATAATTAAATATAATTGCAATTCATGATTACAAAGTATATATAAAGTACCCTACAATCAATGGCTTTATATTAAAACTTAAAATTATATCAATCATGAATTAAAATATTTTCTGATCTCATAGGGGAAAAACAAATTGTCCATGAGATTAATTCATTTAAAGATTGATATGAAAACAATATGTCAAGGTGTAATAAACATTTTTGTTAAAAAAATGTATAATTAATTTACACTACTAGTCTGTAAATTTTTTTTATGTTTTTGAATGAAGTCTCTTTTATGCTTAACAAGGCTGCATTTATTTGATCATAATTACAATAAGACAGCAATATTGAGAGATTCTTTTACAACTTATAATAATAATAAGAATAATAATTCTATTTTAATATATATTAAAAAAAAAAAAAAATTTCCTGTGATGAAATAAATTACATTTTTCCAGATTGTGTGATGAATAGGAAGAACAGTATTTATTTGAAATATAAATCTTTTGATATATATATGGGTCATTATATATATTATATACGAATAAGGTTTTTAAAAGTGTAAAAAAAAAAACATAATGGAGATATAATTAATTTTGAAGTTTTATTAACCCTTAAGGCGTACGATCACACCGGTGTGATCAGTCTTGGCTGGCCCCAGGAGCGTACGATCACACCGGTGTGATTAGAACGTTCAGTGCATTACGTGATCAACTGCCAAATTCAAATGTGCGTGCGCGCTTTAACTGGCGCTAAACCAGAGACGGACGCGCGCAGCGCTTTTCATATATCACATATATGCAGTGTTTTCAACCAAATAATGTTCATTTCAGGTTTCAGACATTTAAATACACATGAGTACTAACAAAACAATATATTTAGAGTTTGTAAAATACACAATGATGTCTATAGAAGCGGAAATAACAACCCTTTCCATTATAACTTGACAACACGTTTAATTCATATCAGATACACATTGTAAAAGTAACTTAAAAACTTACTCTATTCTTCCTCAGTTCACCGGCACACTTACTTTCATGTATTTTGGGAGAAGTGGATAAATTCACGGGTTGTAAATCCAACAGATCCGATTCTCTGTGCGGTGCAATCTAACATAGCGCCGCCCATCGCTCATATGGCTCAACTAACGCGATCGTTATAAAGGTGTTTAAACAGCAGAACACATCCACTTGCACATATTTGGCAATCGGAATATTAGATATTTCATGCTATAGTTAACAAATTTGTGAATATTTTGAATAAAAAAGGAAAAATTAAATGAAAGCAGATCATCATTCATACAGTGCTGCGGTGTGTCACATAACAAGCAATGGAAACCATGGAAACCATAAAGTGATACATTCTAAATAACGGTCGCCTTAAAAAACTCACGTTGGGGGGTCAGACAGAATATTTGAAACTTACGTGCGAAAGGGTTAAGTGTTAACAATGAGATGATGTGGTTTTTATAATCAATTAACACTGCTTATTTCATTTTTTACAAGATTTGTCACCAATAATGTCATTCGATTTAACCAAAATTTTGTTTTTACCATATGACACTTTTGGTTATACCAAATGACGATATTTTCAAACAGTGCTAACAGGCTGATATGTAACTAGCTAGCTAGTTACCTTGCTAGCTAGCTAACAAAAGGACAATCAAACATTTTATATTTAGTACAAGTTTTTAAGCGGTTGTACCGAACGACCTGATGTTTCACAAGTGAAAACATAAATTTTTCAAATAGTTAAGAGAGAGTTAGTTTCTTTGCTTCATGACCATGTGGTCCTTTGCAGGTGTCTGAATGATGTCACATCCTACCACATGATATTGACTGCATGACTTGATCCAAAATGGTCACTTTATATTGGTTGCTCCAAATTACATGAATGAAATTCATTTTTCCGGATATTCTTTCTCATAACCAAGCAACAACTTCTACACATAATTTTAATACCATTTTGCACTATGTTGATATATGATGTTATAAAATCATACCTACATGCATACATTTTAAGATATTTTAATCACAAATGAAATGGTTGTATTGGCATTTGGACGGTTAAACCGAATGACCTTTTGACACTTCAGAATCTTTAAAATCCCTTTATATGTAGCAAAATATAATCAAAATTCAACTTATGACCAAGTAAACATTTGTTTGCTTTGCTCTAACCCTAACCCTAACCTGTAGTCAAGACATTTCCTGCGCAAAACAGCCAATTGTCTCTGCTGGATCTGTCTGTATTATTACAGAGATGCTGAACACCTCAGATATTTCTTTGTCTAGTCTTTTCTTCAGTAAGGCATAACAGCCACAACAGCCCATTCTGTCAGGTTGTGAATGCTTCCCCTGACAATACCGAGCAGCTTTGCAGTTTTTTCCCCCACTAACTTTTCCTGATTGTTGTGAAGGTTTTCCTGCTTGTTTCAGAAAGTGCCTGTCAGAAGTACCATCAGACTGAGCAAAGCAAAGCAACAATTGAGAATTAATTGCATTTCTATCATTAATTAAGGCAAACACTTCATCATCCGCAGAACCCAAGAGAGACGTGCCGCAAGTGCAGCTGTTTTACATTCACATGATGAGTTTTACAAATTAATTTGTTCGAACAGATTGAAATGTTCTCAAAACTTCTCGCTTATGCAAGGACAACCTTTAGGTTTAGGTTTGCAAAATCAGATCGGCTTGTTTTGTAAATCACAAACAAATCAGATATGATTACCAAACTCGCTTTCTTCAGTGCACCACATTTACTGGCTGTTTTATTTGCAGTGGACCATCAGATTAAAGACAAAATGCCAAACAAACTTTGGTTTCATTCAAATTCATTGCACATTCATCCCTAAAGCTTTAATTTGCTGAATGTCGCTTCCAAATTTGCTTCAGCTCACTTGAAGTTGAACTTATTAGCTCTTTGAAATATTTATTGTCTAACGAAGCATAATTCAATGATTTACTCTCATATCTAACTCAAAGTACAGCAATCAGATAAAGTTACACATAACTGCTGGATCAAGGGGTCATTATCGCTAACAATAGTTGCTGATTGCGTTCATGTACGCTCTTCAAGAAACGAGCAATTAATATTTGAAAAATTGAGCCTTCAGCTGCGGCCTCATTTAGTCCTCTCATGATGTCTGATTTTAAACTATATACTTTACCAAGAAAGGATTTCAATTTTGGACATGGGTTTCTCCAGAAGTTAGTCATTTTTAGCCATGGCCCTAGGCAGCATTTAGTCATGGACGGAGCTCTTTAATTGAGCCTCTCAGGGTTTTTCTTTCCTTTCCACTGCGTCTGTCTTTCTCTGAGCTTTTATAAGTGTCCAGGGACTCCTGGATATCATTGTACCGTAGTATAATCAAGTAGAGCTGTGATACTTAACCAGCAATGGCAACCGGACAAAGTCTTGCTTCAAAGCGGATGTGAAAACGTCACTCACTAAAGTGTAAAATGAACTAAAATGAACTAGAGCACCAACATGAATGAATATCAGTGTGTTCAGAGCAGCTCTAATCCTGCTGACTGTTTCAAACGTGAAGCAGTTTGTGGATTTTGTTTGTAAAATCTGTCTGATATTTTATCACCTGCAGTTTCACACTGATGAAATGACACATCCTGCAATCAATGTGACATAGATATCTATATCTTTTCGGGGCGAGTGTCCTCAAAGTTACAGATTTTGTGTCAGAGAGACTGAAGCTAACATAACGCTTGATTAGGATGCCTCTCCGTGTATCTCTCTCCTTTCAGCTTTCATGTTCCCTCGCTCCAAGCTTTGATCTGCCTGCTTTCAGCCAAGTTTCAAGCATACTTCCATCCATTGGAGTGTCAGTGAGATGCCCACAGTGTGATAAATCCATGTCCCAGCTCTCTATCGCAGCTGCTATTGATCCGACATGAAGCCGAATCCATTTTGGTGGGATTCATTACCTTTAATAGGGTCATTTCACATTGTTTCTTCTAATTGACAGCCATTGTCTGAAGCCGTCCAGTCAAGCATATTGGGGAATTCATCAGAGCTTTATTGAGGCGCCTGTATGCCTCAATAATCCCTAATGAAAACAGCTCTTAAATAAAAGGCAAAAGAAGATCCAGTGGCAGGAAACCTGAAGGCAGTAATGACACTATTGATTCCTAATACGGGCTTATTACCAGATAGCACAGCACAGCCAAACAGTCTTTAATATAAAGGATCACCAGGGTTTCAGAGACACGCCATGATAACTGTTTACAAGATCATGTTCGGATTTAAATGTGCTCGGGGCTGTGATCTGTTTGCTGGTATGAGCAGATTAACTAAAAATGAGACATCTGTCTTGAGTAGAGTATCATGTAGCAATTTTGTTGTTCCAATTTATTCCAGCTACAAAGGCACCATTCATCATTTATTCAACTTGCCTTATTTTACACTTGTGTGTTTTGTTTTGTTTTTACCCTGAAGGACATATATATGTTTTTTAGCTTTACATCATCAGAACAGCTGCATAAGATATATACTATATAAATATTATTTAGGGGTTCAAGAACGTAGTGCTGAAACCCTATTGTAATTGTTAAAGTTTCCAAGGATCAGCATTCTCCCCTAAAAGTGATCGGGCAGACCAAACCGTAAGTCATAGAGACTTGAAACTTTGAAGGCTGGTAGTATTCACATCATCTACAACATCAGCAAGGCTCGCCCCGATCGGCCTGACAGGGGCACTACAGCAGTGAAAACTACAAAATCGCTTAAAACTCCTAAACCATTTGGCATAGACTCAAGTGTCTTATGTTGTTGGAATCCTTAGCTCAAGACGAACAAACTACATGCACCTCTACAAAATTTTGGGGTATTTTGGATGCTTTGAAAACCCTACTTTTCACCAAACTCGTGGTCGCGTGAAAAATGACGTGGCAACTAGCCATTTGGTGGTGTCATAACATGAAAAAAACATGAAAACAGCTATAACTACTTTACAGATAGTCAAATTTACTTGGCAAAAATAAAAATTGAAAGTTGGCATGCAGTGCCTTTGTCTGAGGTGCCATGATTGTCTATGAGGACACTGACACATCTCAAAAAACATGGCCGCCATCGGCCAGTAGATTCTGAGCAGCTATCAGACAAGGTTAACGTAGGCTGATCAAAAGGAAACTCACTGGGCCTGTTTGACTCACGGCCCTAGAGGCCTGTGAGAAATTTGAAAAAGAAATCGACCACCGGGGGCACCTTCACGTTTTTCACATATGGAAAGGATTGTGTATCGCATGATTTTTTTCAAAAATTTTTTGTGCAATCATGTGGACCCTTGCAATCATAAGGTTCTATCTGACATTTTTGTCAAAGTTGAGTTATTTACATATTCTTCTGTGACAACTTATTTACATTATGTGATGTTTTTTTAATGTTGTGTACATTTTGGGATTTTTTAATTTAAAAAACAAAAAGGTTTTATCTACAAAGTCAAATGAAATGCAAAAACTATGAAGTTAAATATCTTAAAACCGCTCAGAATGTAGATAGAACCTTATAATTCCAAGGGTACAAAGTGTTAAAAAGCTTTAAAAACTATATTTCCTATGGTAAATTGCCTGTATTAACTGTAAATGGTCTTTTCCATCTATGATATATAAAGATGGTTACAGGCTTGCTAATATAACATAATACCTTTTTTACTTGTGTGTTTAAAGGCCTTAAAGTGCTTGAACCCTGATAATTGCTGCTCACAGCTATATTTATTATTATTTTTGCAGTTTTTAATAAATATTGTATACACATTTCAGAAAATTACATACATTTTCTTTTCATGATTGAATTATTTTATAATACTGTAGGGAACACACCCCAGGAAGTAAAATTAGCTCAAATGAAATAATTAATTGATAGGGAATTATAAAGAGTTGTTTAGTTTAGGACCGAGCATCCAGCGTTCATCTGCTCGAGCCATAATAAGCTCTTGTGTAGCAGATATAAATATCCAACAATCGTGGAAACACTGATTAGAGCACGGTAACTTTAAGATCAACAGTTTAAGACATTAAGAAGCACATAATACAAGACACTTTCTTTAAAAATCTACAAGAGACTTTATTTATTCTTACACAAACTAAATCTAACACATACACACACACACTTTCATACACGTTGCAGTAAGAAAGGAAATGAGAGAGAAAGAGTTTTAAGAGAGAGAGAGTGATATGATGAATGGGGTTCCTAGCAAAATATGCACTTCAAAGACCTGAACGAACCATGAATCATTAATTTAAATGCACCAGTTCAGTTTTTTTAGAATCTCGAGGTACTTGCTTGAGTCGACTTTAAATGTAAATTTCCCTCTTCGGCATGCAGAGAAGCGTTTTCCAAGTCGATGATTTGTTGCAGGGTCTTAAAGGTCCGTGTTGTGTTGGTAAAACCCAATCACGTTTGAGCTTGCTGGAAAAATGAAAAGAAGTCTCTTTGTCGCTGGAGTTAAAGCTGAAGCGGCAAAAGTCGTTGGTTAAACTTTGCGGTAAAACTTAGAACACGAGACTTTAAGCGGAAAAGAAAATTAAGTAAAAGAAAAGAAAATTGAGTGAAAGTTGGATGGCTTGAATGAGCTGCTTGTCTGTTCTTCTTGTTAGGCTACTCCATGGTTACTCATTGTTCTGCTTACTCTGGTAACTGCTGACCGGTTCTTTCTTCTAGTTCTTCTCATTCTCTAGTTTCACTTGTGTAGTTCACTATCTTGCGATATGACTATTTAAACTTAGGTGTTTGTCACACCTCTGAGAGGAGTTTTGGCCAATCAGATTTTAAACAGATTTCATTCAAGCCAAGATTTTAGAAAAGAGGAAAAGAATCAAATGCATTGCAAATAAGGCATAATTTCAGTCATTCAAGAGTAATCACATTTACATGAATTGTGGGTGTTCTAAAGCAAAACTGGTTACAGGTAGTATTTGTGGACACATGAGGTAAAATGTATGCAGTTAAAAGATGTTTAATAAGTCCATTGTTTGGAACAATTTTGATGAAGTTTTAGTTGTAGGACAGTCTTAGTTGGTCTTTCTGTGAAGTTTGGTCCCTCAGAGAAACAAAAGTGGCCTGCGTTGTTTCTCTGTCACTTTTGATCTGTTGATCAAAGACTCTTTATCTTCTCGATGACCATTTGGTGTCACAAATGGCTGTAACTTCTCCTTATGTCAGGAAACATGGATATCGTAAAAAGTAATCTGCATTTTTTTTTTCTCTGTAGACAAGCTGGAGATTAGTGCAGTGTTACATGATCCTTCAGAAATCATTCTAATATTAGCTCAAGAAACATTTATTATTATTATCAAATTTAAAAACAGCTGCGCTGCTTAATATTTTTTTTGTGGAAACCGTGATCCTCTGGATTTTTGTTGTCGTTGTTGTAACATTGTAAATGCCTTTTTATCACTTAAATGCATCCTTGCTGAATACAAGTATTTGTTTCTTAAAAAACAAAACAAAACCAAAAACAAACCTGCTCTCTAGATATCAACTGTTAAAAAATGGTTTAATCTGTGAACACTTCATGTTGGAAGTCAAGGTGCATGTTGTGTGTTCATGTTGCAAAGTTTATTTCCAGTCATACCACAGAGTGTATTTTGTTATGTTTTTCTTTTCATGACTGGAGTAAATATTACTGGAGATCATTCAAGGCCAACTCAGAATGGGTCTTGTCTCTTATTGTGCAGTAAACTATTGGTCTTTTTATATGCTTCCAATATTTCACCCATTTCTGCAACTTTCATAGAATTTAACAATGCTGCAGCACAAAAAGTAAAATGCAACAAAATTCACAACTGGATCTTTCAGATAACAAATATGCTCAGGGTAACTTCATAGCTCGAGGGCAGACATTTTAGTGCTTGGAAAGTAGAGGATATTTCTATGCTAAAATGCTTTTTGTGTTTGATTGTTTAATGTTAAACCTAAGACCTTGTGTTTCAGGTTATCCACGCTATGACGTGATTGGGGACCACAGCAAAGGAGAATATCACCTACTGATCCAGAGGACGGAATTGGTCGATGACGGCAGCTTTGAGTGTCAAGCCATCCAGGTTGCTAGCAGATCTCGACCTGCTCGGCTCACTGTTCTGGGTCAGTGTCACCTTCCAGAACCTTCCAAAAATGAGATGGACAGACAGATAAATAGATAGATAGATTACACGGACGGACGGACGGAGGGACGGACGGACGGACGGACGGATAGGTTAAATGACAAGCAAGTTCTGTGGTTCACTTTTTGGTTCTCTTTTCAGTAGGAGCCTGTTTTTGGATGAGGGCGGATAGATGGATTGATGGATGAATCGACAGACAATGAAACTAATCGATACATACTTTAACTAGAATAGCACTCGAGCAGTAAAAGAGTAAAGAAAGCTAGGCCCTGAGAACGAGAAAGCACAAAAAAGCACCGCCTCTGCAATACTGTGAATGTAGACAAGAACAAAGTCAATCTCTGAGTCAGATAAATGTGTGATATTTTGAAATCAGGGCTAATCAGCTTTAATAAGACACATTAGATATGTTTGCAATCGATAGAGGCCCTGACACAAATGCATTGCGTCAGCTTAGCTCCCGGGCAGCCCAGCTTGGCCTGATTATCATTATTGATTTCTTTCTTTCCTTTGTTAAAACTATGATATATTCCAGAGGAATAAGTTCATTACACCGGCCTCAAAGTAACAGCATTTTAAACCAGTAATCTGAGTCTAGACGCTTAAAGCCGAGCGAAGATGCCGGCAATTCTAGGTCCATTAAAATGATTAATTATAGATGAGAGGCCACTCATTTGTTTTTATTTTTTGCTGGTCCGGTGGCAGCAGAGACAAATCATCATACTCCCCAGGGCAGAGCCATTAGCCTGACATGTAATCCCACACAAACTGGCTTACTTCTGAAAAGTTGCATACAAAACCACAAGCGGCTCCTGAGCGAGGTAATGAACCTCATGTAGGGACTCCGTCACCGTCAATCCCCTGTCACTTCCCTCCCGGGGGGGACGACGGCGCGTGACCACAATCAGACGTGGTGTTTCTTTCATTCGCTCTCTCTATCTTTCTCCTGACAGACAAGATTCAGAGTGGTCTTTGTAACCTGATTGGATCCCTCGCCTGTGAAGTCTCAAACCTGTCTTTGTCACTTACTGAGAAAAATAGCTGTGGAGGATTTTTCCCGACTTTGAAGCCCGGGTGTTTGGGCATGAGTCCAGGGCTCCGTTGTGATGCATTAATATTCTTGGGTCTCAAATCGTGCTATGCCGGTGTGTATCGGCCCTCTAAATGGCTTCTCTGGTCCCCACAAAGCCATCATACAAATTCAGAGTGAGTTATTCCAAGTTCATGTCTAATTTTCACAACAGTTTTCACGGTTCGGAATGATTTCGGTACAAGAGGAAGAATGGTCACACTTTAGTCAATTTGGTCACAATTCTCTCTATTAACTAACTATTAACTATGACTTTTGCCTCAATAAACCCCTAATTTCTGCTTAAAGGTGTAATATGTAAGATTTCTGTTCGCTAGAGGCCTATTCAAAACAAAGGCGTAACATGATGACAGCAAGTTTGAGTGCGGAATCTTGGGACATGTGGTCTTCACATCACAGTCGGTGGAAACAATCGGGATAGAACTCGGGAAGAAATCATGTTCATGGATGTGATTATTAGGCCGCTGGAGCGATTGCACAACACACGCCTCACAAGCAGCAGAACTTTTATTATGCCGCAGTCGTCTGCGACATTTCTGCTTTTCCAGTCATGAGTATGAGGTAGCACAGCTCTGTGTATTATATTAGATACATTTGAGAGTGTTGAAAATGATGTTATAACATTACTCTGAGCAGTGGCTGCTGTGAGACACTTGTTTGAGACACACTGCAGTAAGATAGATCGATTTTAGAATATCATATTAAATGCTGGATGGCTTTTCTGTCTATAAATATATCAAAACAGTTGTTTCCTTGTCTATTAAAACATGTATATTAAAGCGTCTTTAGTGTTTCCATGGTTTTTACAAAATAAAACCACAAACCGAGGGTAACGTGGGTATAATGCTATTGACAGGCGACTCCTCACACGTCCCGGAGCCTTGGCTAAAATTGCAATTTTCTCACGATTTACAAATAGTTGGAAACATTTGGGATATTGTAAGTACTCAAGTGAACAAAATATATAACAGTGGCTTAGTGTTTTTTTGGATATTTTACTGCAAAAATATTACATTTTGCACCTTTAAGGTAGTTGTTAAGTTTAGGTAATGGGTAGGATTATGGTATGTAGACTATGGTTGTGGAGAATAAAGCATTAATATCTACTTTTAAAGTACTAATAAACAGCAAATATCCTAGTAATGTGCATACTAATAAACAGCTAGTTCATAGTGAGAATTGGACCCTAAATTAAAGTGCTAGGTTTCTTTTCATTTATTTTGAACAGACAGTAGTACAAATCACAATTTGTTCCACCTAACAGCATTTAGTCCCCTAGCTGGTACAGTACAGCCTCCCTTAGTATATTAAGCACTAGCACTAAACAATGCACTCTTGCATAGGTCATATTTTTTGCAGGGCAGATAAAAAACAAAAGGTATTTGGTCACAATCAGCTACAAAACTGAAAAGCATCTTGTGTTATAAAAGTACAAAATAAATAGAATAATGAAAAATAAAACTTGTGCATTAGGAGTGTTACAATTTGCTCCACTTAAATTATATTTAAACATTCACAGCTTATGCCCAATCCTCCTATACTTAATTTTCAGCATTCTACTCCATTTTGTAAACAGTTGAGTATGCAAACCTTTCACAGTATTCTTATTTGTCCATGAGCGCAGAAAGACGCATTCGACGTGTGCATCCTACCTAGTGGACTTTGTTTTCAAGAAGATTGGAGTGTTAATCACCTGAGACTGACTGTATTTGTCATCAAACTGCATGAACCGAACCGCCATGTCTGTACTGTATGGTTTGGGACGAATAAATGTACCGTTTCATCCCTAAAATATATATATATATATATATATATATATATATATATATATATATATATATATATATATATATATATATATATATATATATATATATATATATATATATATATATATATATATATATATTCACACTTTCTTTTTTTATTTTCTTGTGGCACATCTTCGCATTAAGGCTCTCAAACAATCAGTCTCTGTTTGGGACGTGCGCTTTTGCAGTTACACCAGCACATGCTCAGCAGCGGGAGGGCGGCTGACCTGCCGGAGTGACATTTGAACTTTGAACATCCGTATGAGAGTTGTGGGATAACCCAGTTTGCTTTTGGTGGCCAGGCTGCTGAATAAGACATGAGATGGGGTTGGTACACATTGCTGAAGAAGGACCCCTGAGGCTAATTAGATCCAAGGAATTCCCCTAAAGCCAAGCCGAGGAGCTGGAGAGAAAGCGAGAGCCGCGGCGCAGCAACTCAGTGAACCGTGGAGAGAAACCCGAGCCACTTCCAAAGGTCACTATTGTTTAAAAAGAGCCACTGCAGTGTTTCTCTAAGCTCTCAGCATTTGTTCTGCTCATTGTCTAGAGTTAAAGAGGCTTGTGCGATTCAGCTGCTTTCAGACTTAATTAGAGGCTTTCTTTCCTTCTCAATGCGATTTGATGCGTATGAAAACAGGCTATGCGGAACAAAAGTACAGTTCATTCAATGTGTCACACTCTCTTAAAGTCGACATACAAGCAGAAATGACCCCATTTACTTTTCCTAGACTTATTAGAAACAATCCATTGGTTATTTCAAAGTTTGAAAATAACTTCTTGTGTCTATGAAGTGCAGGGGTCATCTGGTTCCAGACCCTGGCTTGGTTCCAACTGGACATAAAGACATAATGACACAGTAGCTCCATTTTATCTTTTCTACAGTTTAAAGTGAGCAGTGCTTCGAAACAGCATTGAGGTTCAAACCACAAGCGTTCGGTCATTTATGGTAATGATCTTTTTACTGCTATATCCTCTAATATTTATATCTAAAGCCAAACACGCTTAATTCAAGCCCTTTCCGCTCTGCAGAAAACAAGAATGCAGCAAATACAGTTCCCATTCAGTCGGTCACGTTCGACGTACGTCGGACAGACCGACGAATAGGAATCTCGCTAGAGAGGCCAATCTACTTCGAGTGTAACTAAACGAGCCAATGCACATTGGCATGCAATCATATGCATCAGCTGCTCGCCTCGCAGCGTGGGTATATAATGAGCAGCAGGTGCGTTGCATCTTCAGCTTTTCGCTTCGGAGCCGAACGGTGTTTGTTCCTGTTCTCTGCAAGCGAGTGTCTGCTAGAAGACGAGTCAAGCTTTTGGTTGAACTTCTCTTTTTTTCCGAGTGCGGGCGAACAGCACAGCAGCGGGGTCGACGTCCTCTCTTTTTCTGTTTCGTTTGCCGTTTTTGAGCAAATAGCTGTTTGACAGCGTCAGAAGGCTGTTCTCACGGCCGGTACGGTGCGCTTTTGAGCGCTGAAAAGCCGTTTTTACGGCTGGTAAGAGTGAGCGCCTTCAAAGAGAGAGAAAGCACATGACAGGCTGCACACAATCCCTGTCTGTGTTGCGGTGGCCGTTCCCCTGCGTGCTTCAGCACTTCTAAAAGAGTAAAGTCCCTGAAAGAGCTTACACAAGTAGATTCGCGTCTTTTTAAAGACGACATCCTACTTGTGTTTCTGGATGCGATCGTTCCTGTCCTCACTGACGGCCACGATCACCGTTTCGCATGTCTGGGCGCGTGCTGAAATGATGTTCGTGGGTGTTCATGTTTTCATATGAGAACATGATCACGTCGACACGCCGGTCGTGACTCTTCTTTCTCCGGGAAGCTTGAGTCCCCTCTGTTGTTGGCCAGCTGCCGCTTGTGTGTAAAAGCACAGCCGCGGCTCTGCCCGACACTCTGGGAGACCGCGGAGATCAGCGAGAGCAAACCTCTCGCTCCTCTGCGTGTCGTGTGCCGTCGAGCTGCCGGGCTGCAGCGCGGGTTGTCACGGCAACCCAGCGCTCGCTCGGCGCTCTAGATGCGCGGTTCCCTTGCGTAATCTCCATTGTAGCGCCCTCTCTGGTGCACCAGAAGAGGTCTACTTTGCTGATATGGCTTGGGTGACATGAGGTTGAGGGGTTCCTTCGGGGAACCAACCCCCTAGGGCCCCTCCCTCTCTAGCGCATTGCAAGCTGTGCAGTTTCTGGATTGGATTGCTGGTCCTTTTCATAGGGGAACCTAGCATTTCATTCAGAGCTCCAGCTGAGGGACAGACGTCGATTGCAGCATCGGAGAGAGTGCTGTTATGCTCTGGAAATGAGGGTGACGCTGCCCACTGTAATGGTGTGTGCTTATGCTGACTCAGATTCAGAGTTTACAGCCATGCTTTCCTGGGTCTTCCAGATGTGCATGGAAAACTTGGCAGTATGGGGGTATATTGGTGCCATAAATATGGAATGCCAAAGGTGCCAATCTGCATAAGTTTTTCCTCTCTCACTACCCTCTTGGATGGGGTGGCTGTACACAGACCACACCCACCCTGCATGTGAGGCCAAGGCACTCTTTTTGCATGAGGGTAGTTCTGTGCTGGGGTTGAGCTGCGCTTGTTGACTAACCGTGATCAAAGTCACGGCGCAGGCCCTCAGCCAGACGATGTCCACCTCCGTGGTCCAGAAGTGCCCCCTGGCTTACCTTGTGAGGTGTGAGAGGTTGTCAAGCTAAATGCTTTCTCAATGCTCCCATCTTACGAGGTGGCCTTTCGGTGACACTGTCGAGGACTGAGCCCAGCGGTTCTCCTCAGTTAGTAGCGGATAGGGGAGCTTCCCATGACAAACCATTGAGTTCCTCTTGGGCCGCCCCTCAGTCTGCTCGTCGCCAAGGGTGTCGTCCCCTGCAAGAAACTCCGGCCCAGCAGGCTCTGCTGTATCCATTGCGGGGAGATGACGCCTCCCGTCTCTGCAGCTGTTTAACTGGTTGGTGAGAATCACCCCTGAGACGGGCGACCCAGAGATGGGTGGGGCTGCTCTTCCACCCCTGGAGGAGGGCCAGGTGGTAAATCCTTTATTGGGTTTGTTTCTGTTCCGCCACTGACCCAAGAGGCAGCGGTACCCAAATTTTAAAGAGCAGTTCCTCCATTTCCAGGTCTGAAGAGGGTTTGGAGAGCAGTGGGAGGAGAAAAACCTCACCACTCTCATCCCCCTCTTCTGTCGCCAGCGGACAGCAGCGAGCAGCGGGCAGCCAAAGCCTCGACTGCTCCCTCTGTCCATCCGTGGAGCCAGGTAAGTGTTGCCTAGCACACTGTGACGCCGCTTCGGGCCGCCTCACAAAGAGAGCCCCCCGAGCCGCGTCCCTGTGTTCCACCTCGCTGCCCTGCTGCGGGTACACCGGTGGTCCCTTTGGTCCTGCTTGTACGGTCTCTGCGAGCCGGGTTAGCGCTCCCCAGTTCGTCTCGCTGGCTCCTTCGGACCATCAGGGTCGGCTTTGCAATTCAGTTCGCCCGGCCCCCCCCCCCAAGTTCAGGGACGTCCTCTTCACTACATTGAAAGATGCCGATGCCCCTGTCCTGCGTGCGGAGATCGCAGTCCTACTGGCGAAGGACGCGATAGAGCCGGTCCCTCCAGCCGATTTGAGGTCGGGGTTCTACAGCCCCTACTTCATTGTACCCAGGAAAAGCGGCGGGTTACGACCGATCTTGGACCTGCGAGTTTTGAATCGGAGCCTCCACAAGCTACCATTCAAAATGCTCACGCAGAAACGCATTTTCGAGTGCATCCGTCCCCGAGATTGGTTTGCAGCGATTGACCTGAAGGACGCGTACTTCCATGTTTCAATTCTTCCGCGACACAGGCCATTCCTGAGATTCGCGTTCGAAGGTCGAGCATATCAGTACAGAGTCCTACCCTTCGGGCTGGCCCTGTCTCCCCGCGTCTTCACGAAAGTCGTGGAGGGAGCCCTTGTTCCCATGAGAGAACGGGGTGTTCGCATTCTCAACTATCTCGACGACTGGCTCATTCTAGCACAGTCCCGGGATCAGTTGTGCAAACACAGGGATTTGGTGCTCAGACACCTCAGCCAGTTGGGGCTTCAGGTCAACTGGGAAAAGAGCAAACTCGCCCCGGTGCAGAGGATCTCTTTTCTCGGTATGGAGTTGGATTCGGTCGAGCAGATAGCACGCCTCACAGAGGAACGTGCTCGGTCAGTGTTGAACTGCCTGAATACATTCAATGGCAGGACAGCGGTCCCACTGAAGTTCTTTCAGAGGCTCCTGGGGCATATGGCGGCTGCTGCGGCTGTAACACCGCTCGGTCTGCTTCATATGAGACCGCTTCAGCACTGGCTTCACGGCCGAGTCCCGAGATGGGCGTGGCAGCGCGGCACATTCCGGGTGCCAATCACTCAGGAGTGCCGCCGAACCTTCAGTCCGTGGTCGGACCCCTTGTTTCTTCGGGCAGGAGTGCCCCTAGAACAGGTGTCCCGGCATGCTGTGGTGTTCACAGATGCTTCTGCCACCGGCTGGGGTGCCACGTAATACGGGCATGCAGTCTCAGGGGTTTGGACGGGACCCCATCTGCATTGGCACATCAATTGCCTCGAGTTGCTGGCAGTACGCCTTGCTCTGAGCCGCCTCAAAGGCCTGCTTCAGGGCAAGCATGTACTGGTCCGTATGGACAACACTGCGACCGTTGCGTACATCAACCGTCAAGGTGGTCTACGCTCCCGTCGCATGTCACAACTCGCCCGCCATCTCCTCCTGTGGAGTCGGAAGCATCTGAGGTCGCTTCGCGCCATTCATGTCTCCGGTGTGCTCAACCGTGTGGCCGACGAGCTATCACGAGCTGCGCTGCCAGGAGAGTGGCGACTCCACCCCCAGGTGGTTCAGCTGATCTGGAGAGAATTCGGAAAGGCTCAGGTAGACCTGTTTGCCTCACCAGAAACCTCCCACTGCCCCTGAGGTACTTAACACCATCACTTCGGCACATGCACTGTCTACGAGACGTGCTTACGCCTCCAAAGTGGAACCTGTTCGTCGAGTGGTGCTCTTCTCGCCGGGAAGACCCCCGAAGATGCTCGATCAGAGTCGTGCTTTCCTTCTTGCAGTAGGGTTGGAGCGTAGGCTGTCCCCCCTCCACCCTCAAAAGTCCATACTGCTGCTATATCCGCTTACCACGACCACTTAGATGGCAAATCTGTTGGTTAGCACGACCTGGTCATCAGGTTCCTTAGGGGGGCGAGACGGTTAAATCCTTCTCGTCCCCTCTCCATACCCTCTTGGGACCTCACTCTGGTGCTGAGAGCACTTCAGATTGCTCCCTTTGAGCCTTTGCTGTCAGCAGACTTAAAGATTCTGTCTATGAAGACTTTGCTGCTGGTGGCATTGGCCTCCATCAAGAGGGTAGGGGACCTGCAGTCATTTTCGGTCGACGAATCGTGCCTGGAGTTCGGGCCGGGTGATAGCCACGTGGTACTAAGACCCCGGCCTGGCTATGTGCCCAAGGTTCCTACCACTCCCTTCAGGGACCAGGTGGTGAGCCTGCAAGCGCTGCCCTCGGAGGAGGCAGACCCAGCCCTGGCTTTACTCTGTCCAGTCCGCGCTTTGCGACTGTACATAGACAGAACCTAAAGCCTCAGGACCTCAGACCAGCTCTTGTCTGTTATGGAGGCCAGCAGAAGGGAAAGGCTGTCTCCAAGCAGAGAATGGCCCACTGGATAGTGGATGCCATCGCCCTGGCTTACCAAGCTCAGGGTGTGCCCTGCCCGCTCAGGTTGCATGCTCACTCCACGAGAGGTGTCGCATCCTCCTGGGCGCTGGCTCGTGGCGCCTCGCTGACAGACATTTGTAGAGCTGCGGGCTGGGCGACACCTAACACGTTCGCTAGATACTATAGCCTTCGTGTCGAGCCGGTCTCCTCCCATGTTCTCGCCACAGGTCAGAGGCACGGAGAGGCCCCGGCTTAGTGTCGGCTTGCTGCGCTACATGCGCTTCTTTTCTCCAGAGAGTCCCTACAAGGCAGACCCTGTTGAGTCCTCCGATATCCCTTCGGCAACCGACGTGGCGGAGCGTCTGGCGCCAGGCCTATACTCCGTTGTATCCTTGAGAACCGGGTTTAGGCTGGGTTCCATATGTGTGACCCTACGGGGATCCCATATGGTTGGTTCCACGGTTGCTCCTAAACGAAGCCCGTGTCTTTCCCTCTGGGAGAACCTACCCTTCATCGGGTTGGAGTCACCCCAGCTCTTCCATATGTAGCACAGCCCTACAGGGTTAGTCCATATGTACTTCTCCACATAACTCCTTCGGGGAAGGATGTGGCTTCCGCAGCGTTCCTTTCCCAGCGAAGGGTACGCTTTCCCAGCGTTATCCAATAGTCTCACTGAATGGGTTTTGGGGAACAGCAGTGATCGACTCTCTCTGTGTTAGCCCTGTCCCACCATCCTCAGGCAAGGGGGTTCAGGTGGCTTGCAACAGAGCGCTGGAAGGGGGCAGCTCCTGTGGCGCTTTGGTAGGGATTCCTATTCGTCGGTCTGTCCGACGTACGTCGAACGTGACCGACTGAATGGGAACGTCTCGGTTACAAAGGTAACCCTCGTTCCCTGAAGGAGGGAACGGAGACGTACGTCCCGTCGCCACAGTCGCTGTACCCCGCTGATGCTGCCGCCTATCCGGTTCGGCTCCTCAGCGAAAACCTGAAGATGCAACGCACCTGCTGCTCATTATATACCCGCGCTGCGAGGCGAGCAGCTGATGCATATGATTGCATGCCAATGTGCATTGGCTCGTTTAGTTACACTCGAAGTAGATTGGCCTCTCTAGCGAGATTCCTATTCGTCGGTCTGTCCGACGTACGTCTCCGTTCCCTCCTTCAGGGAACGAGGGTTACCTTTGTAACCGAGACTTTATTTTTAACTGTCATACATGACTTAGACCTTTCAATTAAACAAGTTTTTGACAAGACATTTAGCATTATTTATCAGCATGTTAAGAGCATTTCATAATAAACAATGTTATAATTGGGGAAATTATTTGTAGATGGCAAGGAAAGACAACAAAAAATTTTAAATTACTAGTTAACTTTGTTTTCTGCTCATGATGAGAGTGTTTTGATTATTATGTACATTGTTTGTTTGTAGTAGATACTTATTTTGAGCAAAATATAAAAACGGTCCAGACTTGAAAAGGAACCCCCCACACAGCATCTTTCACATGGCCTTCTGCTATACATAGGTATCTAAATGATAAAACATCTGATCTTACCTTTTAATAATCATATCCAATAGTGCCCAACTGATATATTGTTTTTCTTTGTTGAAAAATTCTCAGACTCACATGCGTTTGGCTCTGAGAGCCCAATATACTAATTTTTGATGACTATTCCTTTTTTTTTTTTTTACTTTTACAAAGTACTGCTGCTGCCCAGATGGAAATTTATAGCTATTCCAAAAAAGTATTGTCCGGACATCTGCTGGAAGGAAATTGAATTGAATACCCCTGGTCTATGAAATGACTTCTTGTTTCTTTTGTATTTCAATCCCCTCCTTCAAACACCTCTATTCTGTTATGTAGAGACAATCAATTTACCAAGGTTAAAAGTTCATGTCAAATTTTTATGGTCAATGTTTTTTTTAGTTTACCAGAACAAATTTGTGTGAAAATGGTTTGTAAGAACGAATTATTCTATACTCCAATTACTGCATTCAATTCAAATGTTTGCTATTGTAAATTAATGAAATTATTGCATTCTTTTCTCTCTCTTGATTTCAGTTTATAAAACCTTAATTCAATCCCATAAATTCATACCAGAACGAATATACATGCTGTTCAAAAGTTTTGGGTCAGTAAGAATTTAAGACTTTTATTCAGCAAGGTTTCAATAAATTGAAAGTAAGTGAAAACAAAAGTCGTTTATGATGTTACAAAAGATGTGTATTGTAAAAAATGATTTTCTTTTCTTCATCAAAGAAACTTGAAACAAATGTATCACAATTTCCACACACAAAAAAAATGAAGCAGTACATCTGTTTGTAACACTCATAATAATAAGAAATGTTTCTTAAGTGGCAAATCAGTATATTTTAATGATTTCTGAAGGATCATGTGACACAGAAGACTGGAGTAATGATGCTGTAAATGCAGACTTCAGACCCAAAACTTTTGAATGGTAGTGTAGATGGACTAAAATTCTCATTTTGGTGTTCTTTATCTTGAAATCTAATTTTGCAGTCATGTCACATTAATTAGGTCTAAATGTGGATTTCTCAGACTAGTAGTAGGAGAAAAGCTAGTGGATTAAAGCTTTGTGCAAGATGTTATCCTCTGCCTTAAGAGCTTGTTGAACAAGCCACGTTAACCTGTCCCAGAGGGAGACAAACATCAGTCCTAATGAGAGGAGACGGCAATTACGCGTAGTCTTTCAAAGCAAAGAGGCTGTCCTGTTTCTCTTCTTTGTGGATAAGACACCAGTCAGGGATCATCACTTGATTCTCAGAAAACTAGAATGGAAAGGCGGCGAAAAGATGTGTTATTGTCTTTTTTCCTTTTTTTATGGGTTTCTCAGCTTTGCACAGCAAGCTAACTCACCCTGCTCTGACCAAATATGCTCCCCGTCTCCTCATGTTAATGTCAGCGCCAGCGTTGGCCACAAAAAGTCACATCGCAGCCAAATTGAGAAAAGAGAAAGCAAACAATGATGTGATGAAATTGAAAATGCAGAGTTCACAGATACAGGTCTTGATCTGAATAACAGCCAAATGCCATTGTTCAATCCCCCCCCCACACCCACCCCCCACCGACCTCCCAATTACAAAGTTTTCTTGGTTTTCAATGTAAGAATTATCACCTCGGTCTGCAAGTGCAGTTAGTGTTATGAATTTTTACAAATTTATTGAAGTTTGCAACAGCTGGTCCTCCTTTCGAACGTCACACTTTGTTGAATAGGCAGCAGGCATGCAGCAACATCTGTATCTCAGAGAAATGTGAATTCACAGACAGGTACATCATGCTTCTGTGTCACAGCAGAATGAAAATTCTCACTAATGTGACGTAGGTGCAAAACTTCCAACTGCAGCTGAGATAAATGCAATGTCTAAAATGAACTTGCAAAACACTAAATGTGAGTAACAATAGGATTTGGGGAGTAAATTAAATTGGCCATTTAAGAATTTGGTCCCACTTTAGATTAGATGGCCTTAACTACTATGTACTTACAACAAAAAATAATTACAATATACTTATTGTGTTCATATTGTATTGCAAATCACTTTTGCTGCTATTGAGGTGGGATACGGGTAAAGTTGGGGACAGGTTTGGTGGTATGGGTAGGTTTAAGGGTGGGTTAAGGTGTAAGGAATGGGCCAACAGTGTAATTATAAATATACTTACAGAAATTAATTACAGATGTAATTACATGCAGGTATTTTTAAAATATAAGTACAATAAGTAATTATCAGATACAATGCACTGATGTGTACATACATGTTTTTCACATGTATGTACACATCAGTGCATTGTATCTGATAATTAATTTAAATGTAAGTACATAAGGCCACCTAATATAAAGTGGGACCAAGAATTTAAACAAAATTTTCATTTATTCAGGAGTTCGTTCAGTTCTGTGTTTAATTGGTGTGGATTTCCACTTGACTGTTTTTATCACTCCGCTTGTATGTGGAAATTGACTCTTTCTGCAAGTTACATCATTATGCTAGAGGTGGCGACAAATGACTCCATTATGAGTGAGTCATTTGAATCACTTACTCAAATGATTCACTCAAGAGCACTGATTAATTCAAGAACTAACTACTTTGTGAATGAGTTCTTGAATCATACACTTATCCAGTTTGTTCATAAACACAGATTACTGAAAGGAATCTGCATTTATGAGCAAATCATTGATTTATTGGCTCACTCATAAAGAGTCACTTGTGAGTTATTGATTCATTGTATTTATGAGTGAGTCAGTCTTTCAGTGACTCACTTAAGCCTGTTTTGTTCCTGGATGAAAACAGATTCATTCATGAAACCAAAAGCTTTTTCTGTAACTCCAAATTGATGACTTCTCTTTATGATTCAATATTTGTATGTAAAGTGTGTACATATTCACTACCATTCAAAATTTAGGGGTCAGCGAGATCCCTTTTTTTAAGTCCCTTTTGCTCACCCAGGCTGCATTTTATTTGATCAAATATACAGTAAAAACAGTAATATAGTGAAATATTATTACAATTTAAAATAATTGTTCTCTATTTGAATATATTTTAAAATGTAATTTATTGATTCTTTCAAAAGGAGAACAATTTTACTGACCACAAACCTTTGAACGGTAGTGTACATTTTAAGTCTGGGTAAACAATATTAAACATTTGAAAAACTTTAATCTCTTAAATTGTACATATTCAAAAAGGATTTGTGTTTTAAAAGCTGACAATTTGTCAATATCAGTATCTAAACAACTAAACTTTGAATACAAATGCCATCTGAATGAAATTAAGATCACATTGCAATATCATAGGGAGTAACAGGAGTGTAACAACTGCAGTGTGACAAGCTCCTCCTGTATTGTATAGCTCCCACAGGGCATGTGGAGCGGGACACCAAGTTCTGATTAGAGCAGAGCGCTGCTGTTCACTGGCCTGTTCAGGCCAAAGGGCTCTCTGGTGTGGGCCAATTGTCCATGCATGTCATCTCTGTACATGCTGCAGTGTTTTTTTTTTTGGGTGTCCTCCCTGTTTCTGAGCATCAGGCATCTCAGTGACATGCCTTCCCTCCCAGAGATGCTTTAAAGGGAACTCGAGCAGAAGGAGTGGGATAAATTGTTCACTCTCAATTCAGCGCTTGTGTCAATAATGGCACCCTGTAGTTAAAGCTCATCAAGCAGACATCTATTTATTTATTTATTTATTTATTTATACACACTATTCATGTCATAACGGAAGAACAAACACGCTGAACCTAAACCTTAATTGAACTTTAATATTCATCGCCTCCTCAATAGATTTAGCTCAATACATGACAGCTTCTCTTTATATGATAATTAAGATATATTAATGTGAAATGACAGAACTAGTGTTAACTGAAATTAAGAAAATATAGATAGTTAATTATCTGATGCATTGGCCAAAGCTTTCAGTATTAAAAGGAATCTATGGAAGCCTGCAATACAACATTTAGTTTTCTTTCACTGATATTTGTGAACAAATGTGTATCTGAAAAGTCTCACTTGAGGCTGTTTCCTTTAAACAGAGCAAACTTTGCAATTTAAAAACAGGCACAAGGTTGGTCGGATGTTCTCGCATTGATAAGCTGACAGAAGTATGTAAGACAATGATTTCTATTACAAAACAAACAGACAGCTGAGTGCTGCAAGGCCGTTTAGTCAATATTATCGCTGCACTTTTTATTGTCATTTGATGTTGTTGAATGTTTGTTTCAAGGTTAGTTTACTTCTCCTAAATGTAAAGCAGTGTTCATTAATTATGTTAAAAATAGTCCTGGATTTAACATTTACTGCCCTTAATTGTGTTAACATTTTAACTTTTTAAAATGTTATTTCACCTTCCTTATTCGATTTTAATTGGATTTCCAGTTCATTTGAGTCTGAGTGCCCCCTTTGTTAACAAACTGGCCTTCAGCAGGATCTTTCAAAAGGTTTTAAGGTGAAACAATGTGCCATCATTATCTGATCAACAAGAGCGCAGTTTCAAACAACACAGGAGAATATTTCACTTCTGTTGCTTTAATTCAAATAAATGTTTACTGGTGGAAAGATCACATCTGCTTCTGTTTAAAGGGTCTTTATTGTGAACCTCCGTGAGTATTTTTAGTTAATACACCTGGAGAAAAAAGAAGAAGGAATAATTGCTAAAGGCTGTGTGCCGCTGTGTGGTACAGCAACTAAACTCAGGATGAAAGTGATTAATCCACCGTGCTACCAATTCCTGCGAGAGAAAGACAGAGAGAGGGAACGAGAAGGGAGAGAGAGACATCTCCAGATATAAGACCAAATCCAGGTACATTACAAAATAGGTCACATTTCCCAGAATGCCCCTTCTCTCTTGTTTCCAAAATGAAATTGCTCCATTTTTCTCCTTCCACATGCTGAATGACTCGAGGTGTCTCAAGGGCCCGGTGTATCAAGAGGGCAGAGACAGAAGTAATTCGGTCCTGGCTGTTCGTTAGGCTCCATGTGAGAGTTTCTCCCCACTCTGAACAGCAATTACGGCGGGATGATTAACCCATCGTGTTGACCGGCTCAACACAAAGAAGATGATTGGCCGCGTTAAGGCTCCAGCTTTGGAAAGCGTCGCACCAGGGCATATTTGCAAACATGGCGGTCACAAGAAGGTTTAACGTGGTCATGCCAGTTTTTGGCGCTCAAAAGGAGAGCATGAACCGTCTGGGATCCATGCCACATGGAGAGTCATGGGATGCTATCCAAAGCTACTTGGAAATGCCAGTGTGTGAATTCACACCATAATATATTGGCACTTAGCTTTCTGGAATTCTAAGACTTGAATGTTGGACTGCAGTGCCAGCTTAGGAAGCTCTCTCTCTCTCACTCGCTCTCTAATTCAACCTCATCAATAACTGAAACTTACAATAACAGCAGACAGACTGATTGACTTAACTGTTGTGCTCATTTGCATACACTTAGCCTCTGGTCTATCAGTCCCGGAAAACAATCCCAGCATGCAATTGTAAGCTATGTTTGTTTCACTTGGAGAAAAAAAAAAAAAAAACGAATGAGTTTGCTCTAAACAGGCAAAGCACTTAAGCGTTAAAACAAGCTGTTAAGGATGGCTTTGATGTCCAGATGAGGAAAGGAATATGACACTGACTTTAATTGCTCCTGGAAATGAGAGTGGATTCTGAGTGGATGGAAGTACTTTGCATTATCTGTCACTAATTTAAATGTGGCAAAGGGATTTATTCCAGTTTTCTATGTTTGTTTTAGTAATAAGGAAGAATCACTATTACTGTTACTCATCTATCTATCTATCTATCTATCTATCTATCTATCTATCTATCTATCTATCTATCTATCTATCTATCTATCTATCCATCCATCCATCCATCCATCCATCCATCCATCCATCCATCCATCCATCTATCTATCTATCCATCTATCCATCCATCCATCCATCCATCCATCCATCCATCCATCCATCCATCCATCTATCTATCTATCTATCTATCTATCTATCTATCTATCCATCCATCCATCCATCCATCCATCCATCCATCCATCCATCCATCCATCCATCCATCCATCCATCCATCCATCCATCTATCTATCTATCTATCTATCTATCTATCTATCTATCTATCTATCTATCTATCTATCTATCTATCTATCTATCTGTCTGTCTGTCTGTCTGTCTGTCTAACAATCTGTCTGTCTAAATATCTATCTATCTATCTATCTATCTATCTATCTATCTATCTATCTATCTATCTATCCATCCATCCATCCATCCATCCATCCATCCATCCATCCATCCATCCATCCATCCATCCATCCATCCATCCATCCATCCATCCATCCATCCATCCATCCATCCATCCATCCATCCATCCAACCAACCAACCAACCAACCAACCAACCAACCAACCAACCAACCAACCAACCAACCAACCAACCAACCAACCAACCAAAAGTTTGGGGTTGGTAAGATTTTTTTTTATGGTTTTGAAAGAAGTCTCTTATGCTAATCAAAGTGGAAAATGTAATTTATTCCTGTGATGGCAAAGCTGAGTTTTCAGCATCATTACTCCAGTCTTTAGTGTCACATGATCATTCAGAAATTATTATATATTATAAATTAAAATATTATATTCAATGTTGAAAACAGCTTATTATTTTAGTGGAAACAGTAATACATAGCCTACAGGATTGTTTAATTAATAGAAAGTCAGAAAGAACAGCATTTATTTGAAAAATACATTTTTTGGAACATTATAAATGTCTTTACTGTCACTTTTCATCAATTTAATACATCCTTGCTCAATAATAAAAAATAAAAAAAACTTTAATAAAAATATAAATCTTACTTACCCCAACGATTTAAACTGAAATGTATATCTATTGTATACTGTGTACAATTTTTTGTTTTCATAATTTGTATATCTATTTATAATATTTGAGCTGCCTGTGTGGCCACACACTTAAGCAGATTTACTTTTCCATCACGACAGACCGAATCAGTTTTCTACTTTTCATTTTTCCTCATTCTTTCTTTATCTCTCTCTTTCTCTAATCTCTCTCACTCTCTCTATTTCTCTCCTTCTCCAAACTGCGCTGACAACTAGATGTGGCTGTGGCCTTTATACACAGAGGCAGAAGGGAAAAACTATTCATTCGTTCTGAGAACCGTATGATTTTTCAAGCCGGAGGGAGATTTGATTGGTTCCAGGGAAGAAATACCAGCTAACAAATCACACAGGACTCCGTGCTCTGAGATCATCATGTAGCACGAGGGCCAAATCTCCACGGTCTGCTGTGCTACACAGAGAGATCTGAAGGGAAGATGTCCAGCGTCCTCCATATAACCGTTCAGAGACTTCCCTTTCGTGGAGAAGCATGTTCAGAACGTCCCCTTTGCACCCTAAACTTCGCTGTTACCATGGCATCTTGAGGTACCCAGTTGCTCAAACTTGTGTGTGCCATCTGATTGTCCAGAAATCTCATCGAGAGTAAAAGCTGGCTGAAGACTAATCAGTAAGATGTGAGTAATGGGGTCTCAGCTTCCTTATTAATAAAGTCAGCATCTCTGGGACCTTCCCCAACAACAACCACCCCCAAGCCGGCCCGTTCTGGCATCTTCAAATAGTCCCTCCTCTTCTCACGTCTTACTGCCCTCTCTCCCTCCACCGCTGTCTCTCTGGAGCACTCAGGATGTAGCAGCTGCTTGTTGCCTTTGATTTAGACTTGCCCTAGATATGCTCCCTAATGAGCTGAGTGCCCAATCAATAATTTACCTGAGTCTGAGTGAGAAGCAGGCTGATCAGAGCTGTTTAAAAAGAGAACTGCAATCAGTGCTATTCAGAAACTGTTTTTTGACTCATCCTTCCATTTTTCTCTTTCTCTCTTTTGCTTTGTGCCATTGTTTGTGATACAAGAGGATAAACTTCCCTCTGATTTTTTTTCCAGTTCCCCCTGATGACCCTGTGATAATCGGAGCACCTGTTGTGAGCTTGCGTGCAGGAGACTCGCTAAACCTTACCTGCCATGCTGACAATGCCAAACCGGCCGCCTCCATCATCTGGATCCGTAACGGAGAGGTGCTGAACGGTGCGGCGTACACAAAGGTATGGCAGGTCCTTGCTGCTGGCAGCTTTTTATCAACAGAACGCAATACAGAAACACGATGTAACCACGGCCTATGTCTCAAAATCATTTTAGGCATCAAATATGTGTTCAAATATTTGATTGAATTCACCTATGATGCTCAAAAGTGTTTCATTTCAAATTGAATGTTCAAATTCACCTGTTATGCCCAAAAATTCCAGTATTCGATTCAGTTTAAAAGTGAATTTGATGCCCAAAAATGCTGTTTCAAACATTTTGATTCAGTTTATGATGCCCACAAACAATGTATTGAGTGTTTAATTTTAAATTGAATGATCAAATGTGCATATGATGGCCAAAAATGTTATCTGTGAACATTCAAACACTCCTGGGATTCCCTAAAAAAGCTATCTCAAACGTTTTGATTCAGTTCAAATGTGCACTTTATTCCTAATTCCTTTTTTTTTTTTTTTTTTTTTTTTTTTTATAAATTCAAACAAGTATATGATGCTCAAAACAGCACTTTAAACTGTCTAAATGTTTGATTAAATTAAAAAAATGCATATGATGCCTGTATTAGGTACACTGTATCAGGTGTTTCATTTGAAACCAAATGATCAAATGAAAGAAATTAAATTAATTAAATTAGAGCATTTGATCACATACACTGCTAAAATTATTCTGTGGTAAAGTAAATACTACAGAAAAACCAATGCATTATTAATAATCACAAGTTTGTAGAAATTAAAGTGTAAATATCAACAATATTAAATTAAGTAAAACCTACTCAAATTTTCTGATATCGGTGTTCCCATCATGCACTGGGGCATGAATAATTAATCATTTTTATTTATTTATTTATTTATTTTTTTTTGCTGTTTTCAAGCTGTATTTACATTTGTTTTACTGCTTTAGGCTTAGTAACTTATTTTGTGACATCTGGAGTTCATTTTCTACTCAAAATGAAACATTCATACTCAAAAATGATTTGTCGAATGTTACTGTCATTATGTATTGTGTACCAAGTATTAAAGCCTCTGTGTTTGGGTGAGTGCCGCATTACTTCTATTATGTCAGGGTAGTCCAGACTCGGCCCTGGAGGGCCACTGTCCTGCAGAGTTTCTCTCCAACCAGCTCCAAAACACCTGCCTGTAAGTTTCTAGTATGCCTATTTAGACCTTGATTAGCTGGTTCAGGTGTGTTTAATTAGGGTTGGAGCTAAACTCTGCAGAACAGTGGATTTTATCAAGTTAATCCTACAAGTAATTTTTTTTCAGTGTATAGACCTTATGTAGCACTGCCCCTTTTCAGCGTTGCACTCGTTGTCTTTTGATACATATTTATGAATGAACTGCTCGTTTTAAAGTCTTCCCGGTCTACTGACATTTTTTAAGACATCTGCTTTAAATATTACAATGCTCATGATTATTTTCATTAACTCTACAACAAGTAAATCCACTTTATCAGCTAATTATTCTTTGACAGCATGCCGTAGAAATGTACAGAGCTAGCGCAAAACGGAAGTTCAAAGACAATTTTATAAAGATGGCGACGTGCTTGTTTCTCTTGCACATAAGGTCTATATAATGGCCAAAACACTCAAACTGTTTCATTTTAACATTAAAACATTTGAACATACAAACATTTTGATCCATTTGGAATGTTCAAGCACTTTTATGATGTCCAAAATGCTGTCTTGAGTGTTTCATTTCAAAGTGAAATTCAGTCTGTGCGTCTGACGCTCAAAAGCATTCAAGCATGCAAGTAAAAGACAAAAATGCTGTACCAAGTGTTTTATTCCAAGTGAATGATCTATGATGCCCAAAAACATAGTAATGGATATTTTAGATTTAGTTTGAACATTCAAACGCTCCTGTGATGGATCAAATGTTTTGGTTTAGTTTAAATGCACATGCGATGCCCAAAAAAATGCTATCTTGAACATTGTAGATTCAGTTTAAACAAACCAAACACTACTGTGATAGCCAAATAAGCTCTCTCAAACTTTTTGCTTCATCTATGTGCATGTGATGCCCAAAAGCATGATGATTAAAACATGACTAGAATGTTTCAGTGTGCCAAGAATACAGTATTTAAATGTACTTACATTCCCCAAGGATGCTGTCTGAAACATTTCAATTCTATTTGAATGTTCAAGCTTTTCTTCGGCACCCAAAAATGCTGTAGCCTACTACCTACTAGCCTACTAGGTTTTGAGACACAGCCTGTGGCGGTATTTTTTGCCTACAGTTGATATTTTCAATATTACCCCTCTTTCACACGTCAAAAAAAGAGTCTCTTATGAAATCCTGCACTTCGCCTGACTGCGTGTCCTCGAAACGCTCAGCTCTGTCAAATTAATGACAAGTGAGGACTAATTTTTAATTTAATCCTTGGGGCAAAGTGAAGCTGTAATGCAGTGCTTTAAATATGTCATAATGGAAAGACATTCCAGCACTCCATTATGAATGTGTTCCTCAGCAATTTGCTCAGTTGGTCGGCTTTAGGGAGGAAATTGAGAGAGAAGGAAATGTGTTTAAAGGGCTGCTCGTACTATGATTGGAGAGCGTAATCTGCTCATTTTGAGTAAGCCGAACCCCTCAGCACCTACTGGAGAGAGTCCCTTCATTAATTAACCAGGCCTAATTTAGACACAAGCAAGCTAGACAGGTTACCTCTTTTTTTTCCCAACAGAAGAACTGCTTTCAAATCTCTTCTACACTTGGGAGACTCTTTTAAATGCTTCTGAAATGATCAAGTACCTCCATGAGACGAATAAAAACAAAGCTATTCACGTCTCGAAAGTCATTCCAGTGTAAACTGGATATTAGATGAGAGACAAATAGGTTATTTTAATGAAAACGGGAGTCTTGTAAACCACTGATTCTTGAGTGCTGGGACAAAACAGCCTGCAGAACTGAGCAGAGGAATGTACAGAGGAATTATTTTGGATTAATCTGTTAAACATGTTCAGAGGTGCTGGTTCAACCTCCTGCTTCTTCTGTTTTCACAGTAAATGTGTGTTTTTCCTTGACACAACTCAGTGTGTCAACACGATTAAGGATGAATTGAGATTACAGGATGGTTTCACACTGATTTTCAGCTTCATCTATTGAATTGTCACCACAGTCAGACAGAAAATCAACAGCGTTGTCAAAATAACCATAATGCATTTAATCACACACTCATACAGGGTGTGTGTAGTAGCTGTTTTGTTTTGTTATTTTGGTGTTGCTACTAATAGGAACTACATCAAATAAGTGGAGATATATCTTACACACACACACACACACACACACACGTATATATATATATATATATATATATATATATATATATATATACACAACGGTTCATCATCGTTTCAGGGTCACGATTTCGGTATGGTTCAGTGTGTGCTACTGTATGTTCAGGGAAAAAAGTATACTGTCAAATAAAAGTAAAGAAAATAAGAACAGATTATCAAACTACAAGCAACAGCACAAATAAATACAAATTAATTAACATTAAAAACATACAGACAACAGGAATATTAGGCTGCTGTCACTTTAAGACATAATGCACGGGGACAGTACACTGACACTGAACACATGCATTCTTTCTTGAGTGTTCAAGATAAGATATAACCTACAATGTTTGCAAGGATACTCGCCAAGACAGGCATGTTTAGAGAATTTTCGTGTGAATTTGTCTGTTCAAACTTAAATCTTGAAAGGGAATTCAGTATTTCTGTGCGCTTGCTTCGGATGAGTGCACAAATCTTCTCACAGTGTGCGCACAAGTTCTCTTTCGCCTCTTCCACCCAAATGTTTCATTTTGCAAGGTTTAAATGAGTTTAATTTAAACGCAGATAGCAACATGAGCTGTTCAGGTCTCACCTGTGCATTATCAACACCCAGGTGATGACGTTGTAAAAGACTGGTCATATAGAGCATAAGGCACTCATATTGAACAAAGTTTAAGGGAGGCCAGAATGTGTATCCATCAACAGAAACATACATTAGCTTAATTCTGTCTGTTTTATTTATAAGTGTACATAAGTCTGTGTATGTGTCTGAGGACAGATGGGAGGAGGGTTGTGAGTGATGTCATTTCATAAATACTGATAAAAATGAACAGTAGTTGAAATGTTGCATTTGTGTAAATATCACTGCGATCATCTCTGATAAGTGTCATAGTGGAAATGTGCTGTTTTCATAACGAATGGCAGGTAAACGTGTGGGAATGCTTTGTCTCATCTCTCAAGAATCAGTGAAATATTCAGATGTCTGTATGTCGAAATGAGTTTAACTTGATTTTGGCCTAAAACTTTGATTGATAACTGAGCACAATGAATGTCTAATGACTGGAGAGCCTTGTCTCATCATAACACAATTACCTTTTAGAAAAATGTCAGATGATAAAAGCACAAGAGATTTGAATTTTTCATATTTCTCCAGGAATCGAGCTCCACTCTTTATTGCGTTATTTGATTAATTCTCAGAGAGAATCTGTTATAGCTGCGAGGCAGACGGGTGTTTTAGATGAAGTCAATATCCTTCAAATATCTGTACCAATTTTTTAATCATCTTTCCTCAATAAACACTGTTCCTCTACAATAGCTTGAATACCAGAGCGCAAAAGTGCAGGTAATATTGGCATGAATAAGCTGCTTTGTGAGTGACATATGAAGTGTGTAACCTCTACGCCATCACACCAATGAAAGATTCCTGTATAATAGTCTTGATACAGGTTTCAACACAAAGCTAGTCTGATAGCAAAGCGAACATTTTGGGAATGCTATAGCTGCACGTTCACATGCTGATTTGGTGCTCGAGACTCAAGGGTTGTTGGGTAGATGGTTTTTTCAGAGACCTCCAACAGAGAGGAGCTGATTGCAAGTTCTGAAGTCCGTCTTTGACCTACACTCAAGAGGAATTATGGCTCATACTTTTTTCTTTTCAACTCTGAGAATATCGTTGCCCATCTGTGAAGTGCTGCCCTACGGCACTTTAATGCTCACAGTGTTTGTGTTTTCATGCAGACGCTGTTGCGAGATGGCAAAAGAGAAAGCACGGTGAGCACGCTCCACATCTCTGCCTCAAACATCGAGAGCGGCCAGCAGATCACCTGCCGTGCCTCCAACAAAGCAGCGCCCAATGGCAAGGAGGCCACGGTCACCATCGACATCCAACGTGAGTGAATCTTCCACCGACTGCGCTTCCGTTCAAACATAATTAGTGGCAGACAGGATTGAGCTCTCGTTCCCCTTCCAAATCCAGCGACCCGCATTCTGTTCTGAGTGCTTCTTGTGTTTTCCTGTCTGTGTGGATAAATTATTCACATGTGAAAATCCGCTATGTGCTGTCCTATTTTCTTTATCCAAACAGCCGTTGTGTATGCATGCGATCTGATGTCTGAGCACATGTCGTACTTCGCTCCACAGACACACAAGACTTGACACAATTTTTGTTTTTCCTTGTTTTTTGTCTTGGAGAAGCAATTGTAAAAGTGACAGTTTCTCTGCAGGCAGCATACAGGGACATTCCAAAGCTTTAAGCCGGTTATTGTGGACATAAATGCTAATTATTAGCTTTTAAACATCGGAATAATTGAGCACAACCAGATCCTGCTTGTGTATACAGGCATTTTGCTTATGTTTATTTATAGCAGCCATAAGCTCCGCTGTCAAAAGTGTATCTGAAAGCGCTAAAATGAAAGGCCTTAACTAATTCCGCGCGAAGATTAGCATTTGATGAAATATTTCTGACACTGTACGCATAGGGAACAAAGGCGTTCTTTCAACTCTCTCAAGTGTTGAAAGATATTAACTCTGACTAATAAAGCAGAAAATATATCATATTGAAAGATCCACAAGTTCTGACAGCTCCTTTCTTCATGTCCGTAAAGTCTGTTTTATTGCCCAGAAGGAATGCGCCTCAGCACAATGGAGCTCAAATTCTGAACTGAAAGCGTAAAACGGAAAACGTTTGTCTGTTTTTTTGGTCCTCCGGACTCTGCTCAAATCGTTTTGTCATGCAAAACAATAGAAGAGTTTTACTGTAAGCTTCTTTCCACCCTGGATTGCACAGACACCCCTGATTGGTCAGTTTAGATGATGTCACTACTGGGTGAGGGAACAAATGCTTTGTTTAATTAATCATGATTGGAGGAAGTCAAACCAGCCAGGTTTGAGATCATATCTACTCTCCTACACTGCTAATTAATATTTTTTTAATGTCTCTTAAACCTTCCAAGGCTGTTTTTTAATAAAGAATATAGTAAAATAAATAAATACAATTGTTAAATATTATTATAATTTAAAGGTTTTCTTTTTGAATATATTTTATTCCTGTGATGCAAACCTGATTTTTCAGCAGCCACTACATTCAGTGTCACATGATCCTTCAGAAATCGTTCTAATATGCTTGTTTTTATTTTTATTCAGCAAGGATTCATTAAATTGATCAAAAGTTATAGTAAAGACATTTATAAGTTTACAAAAGATTTCTATTTCAAACAAATGCTGTTCTTTTGAACTGTCTATTTATCAACGAATCCTGAAAAATTAAATATATCATTGTTTCCATAAAAACTGTTTTCAACATTGATAATAAAAACACCCATTATTAAAGGTGCCCTAGAATTGAAAATTGAATTTACCTCTGCATAGTTAAATAATTAGAGTTCTGTACATGGAAATGACATACAGTGAGTCTCAAACACCATTGTTTCCTCCTTCTTATGTAAATTAGATTTTTACAAAAGAACTTTGAAGAACAGGCGAATCTCAACACAACACAGACTGTGACGCAACAGTCAAGATCATTAATATGTACGCCCCCAAATTTTGCATATGCCAGCTCATGTTCAAGGCATTAGACAAGCCAGTATTAACGTCTGGAGCTGCACAGCCAAGTCATCAGACATTATGCAGGTAAGCAAGCAAGGACAATAGCGAAAAATGGCAGATGGAGCAATAATAACTGACATGATCCATGATATCATGATATTTTTAGTGATATTTGTAAATTGTCTTTCTAAATGTTTCATTAACATGTTGCTAATGTACTGTTAAATGTGGTTAAAGTTACCATTGTTTCTTATTGTATTCACGGAGACCAAAACCATGTAGTTATTTTCATTATTAAACACTTGCAGTCTGTATAATTTATAAACACAACTTCATTCTTTATAATGTTTTTCTCTTACAGTGTAGCATTAGCCGTTAGCCACGGAGCACTATGAAACTCATTCAGAATCAAATGTAAACAAATAAATAAACAAATAAATACTATACTTACTATATTTGATATGCTGCATGACAAACACTCTGTAAAGATCCATTTTGAGGGTTATATTAGCTGTGTGAACTTTGTTTAAGCTATGTATTATAGAGTCGTGAGCTTGGGGACGGGGAGCGTGAGCATTTAAAGAGGACATGCACAGAATCGGTGCATATTTAATTATGTCCCAAAATAGGCAGTTAAAAAATTGAATAATAAAAAAATCTATGGGGTGTTTTAAGTTGAAACTTCACAGACACATTCAGGGGACACCTTAGACTTAAATTACATCTTGTGAAAAAGCATTCTAGGGCACCTTTAATAATTGAGCACCAATTGTAATTGATAACAACTGAGCAGCAAATCAGCATATCAGAATGATTTCTGAAAGATCATGTGACACTGAATACTGGAGTAATGATGCTGAAAATTCAGCTTTGCATCACAGGAATAAATTACATTTTAAAATATATAAAAATATAAAACAGTTATTTTAAATTGTAATTAATAATTGTAATAATTAATAATTATTATAAAATTATTATAATATATATATATATATATATATATATATATTTTTTTTTTTTTTTTTTTTTTTTTTACTGTATTTAAATAAATTCTGCCTTAAATTCAACTTAATTATTCCAAGCTTTTGACTGTTATATGTGTAAGTCAATGAAATTGGCACAAATAAGCTAACTGCTGCTGTCATGATTCATTTATCTCACGATTCCGGGTGGTTCACTTGAACTTCCCTTTAGCCATCTTTATGAGAATAATTTACACCGTGTCTAACCTGCACCTCTGTGCGCTGTCATTTGAGATGTGCCAGGTCTAACACGAGGAAGCAGTTCAGTGAAGTGGAGACCCCGCTGTAGGCCACACACTGAAGGAACATGTGCTGGGTAAATAAGTGATGACGGAGAGCAGAGAGGTGCTTGAGCCTTTGGGCCACAGCGGCCCACAGGGATCTCGAACCGGCATCAGGGGCGTTTTCCTGATGCTTCATGTCATCAATATTCATAAAAAGCAGCTGTTAAGTGAGGTGCCATGATGGAAACGTGTTTTGTGTCAGACTTGGCAGTTTGAAGAGCTCGCAAAAGATGTTTTCCATTATTGCTGGAGATTATTTACAGAAAACACTTCCATTATATGTCACATGCTGTTTTTTCCATTTATCCTTCTCTGTAGGTAATTGCCCAACAACAACAGTTATAAAACCTGCAGGCCTGATCAAATATGGCAACGTGACAGAGTTGCAAGAGTTCATCAGTGGAATGGGAGAATGTTTGGATTTCATTTCATCTGAAGTTCTGTTCTGCCTAAAGTATACTGCTAATAAACAGTGCTTTCAGTGGGTACATGAGTCACTGGTGACCCAAATAAGCATGTTGCTTTTCACTTATTACTGAGATACTCTGGCCCGTCTCTTCATACTAGACAGGAAACTTTCGCTCATAATCATTTATAAGCTCTTGGCTGTGAAAGCACTGGCCTATTTATCAGGGCTCCTGCAGAACCAGCTTCATCTGTCCTGACCCTGCTGTGCTGCCCTATCACCACTTGGGCTCTCCTTCTGACCAACAATGATCTGGATCATGGTGAGCCACAAAACCCTTTTGTACTGCTATGCTGATGTCATGAAGAGTTACAGGTCCCCCAAAATGCTACCCACATTGGACCCATATAGAATGCCTAGGGAATATATAAAATGCCTGAAGTTTGTTGGCAAAGTATGAAATGGTTTATATTTCACACATTTCCTAGGCATTCTATACAATGCCAAAGGGCCAGCCGGCTTGCCATTCTGTATAATGCCTAGATAATGTATAGAATGCCTAGGAAAAGTATACAACATAATCACAAAAACCAGACATTTCATACTTTCCCTACAAACGCATTCATTCCCTAGGCATTCTATACAATACCTGCTTTTCACACATTGCTGGTAACATATGTTTATATATATATTAACTTAAAACTTAAAAAGTTATTTTTTCAAAGCTTAATAGATGTTGAAATTGATAGCTTTCAGTTATACTGTAATGTTGAATGTCCATAAATAATGTTATAAAACAATCTATTTCATAGATACATCAGTACCAGTATTAGCATCAGTGATTCCTAAAAAGTAATGTATATATGTATATACCTGTATATATGTCAATTGATTAAATTGTATTGTTTCATGAATAGAAAGCTTAAAAGTACAGCATTTATTTATATGTAAAATTATTCATGTCTTTACTCTCACTGTTGATCAATTAATATATCCTTGCTGAAAATATGTATGATTATTAATTAATCACAAAATTAAATATAAATGAATACATGTAATTTAAAACACATTAATGGTATAGTAATATGTAGTTCAGACAATGTACATAATGTATGATTTCTACTTTTTTCAGTTAACAGAAATGCTAAACTGTTCATGACACCAGCTGTACCAGCATTAAACCAGAATAAACCAACCGGGTCCATTTTGGAAATTCATAGTGGTTTTAGTCGGTCTGTTCAGCAGGGATATATGTGCATGTGTTTAATCAGTTTGGCCCTGAGCAGATGGTCCTCCAGTGTGCCAAAGTAAAGGGTTTGTATCGCTCCTCAATGATATGGGTGCTACTTTTTAATTAGTCTGACACCCTCCTAGACTTCTATTCTAGATCCCATTGATTATTTCCATGGAAGTAGACATTCAAAAAAAAAAAAAACTTGATGATGGTGAGTAATGGAGAGTTTCTTGGTGGTTCCTCTCCTCACAACAAAATTTCGATAAGGATTTCTGGACTCAACCAATTTTCATGGGCTAGATACACAAATTAATCTGAGACGTGTTGACATTCACATCTCCAACACTCCTTCTTCCATTCACATGTTCTCTTTTTAAAGGTCATCAGTGCCTCTGAACCACATTCAGTAATTAAAACTTCCCTATTAAACAACACATTTCATATTTCATAAAAGGTTCTCAAAGCTCGCAGCCCACATCAATCTGCATGCACACTTCACTTTAGCCCCTTTTGGATTTTCTCCCTCTTACGACTCAAAGGAGATTTGGCTTTATTGTAAAGGCAGCTAATATTCTTCACAGCGAGTGCCACCGATAACGCCGTCTGACCCTTTGCTCGAACGTGGCATGAAGATCTTCGGCAACGTTAGCTTATGGGCCTCTGTGTAGCGGTTCGTTTAAGAATTAGCACCCAGGAGAGTGGCTCTCCGCTTCTCAAAGTAATTGCCTTGTAAATAAGAGCAGGATTGAAACAATGCTGTTTGTTAGGAATAATTAATGACCACATGCGCACACGGAGCCGCGTCTGGAGGCCTCTCGTGAGCGCCTGTCGGGCAAACGCACTCACTCCACACAAAGGAAACTGACAAGAGGTGCTTTATCAAGCTCAAGGAAACACTCACTCGCATCCCCCCTCGAGTCCTCCATCCTAAATAGATGCATGCCTCTATGTTTAGAGGACATGGTTTCGGATGCAATACTCTTTCGGATTTTCAGAAACCTAGAAACTTCCCTAAATTCCAATGTTACCAAAATCCACTGTAAATTTTGTTTAAAATGAATGATCATGAATCAATGTTGATTCTGTATCATCTGAGGACCTGGTATGTTTTCATAGGCGCCCATGCGGCTTAATGGACTATTGGCAGTGAGCCTGGTGGTGACATAGTTCTGTTTTCAAATATTGCAGCTCACTAGTTTTTGGTTAAATGGCAGTTAAAATCAGTGTCAGCAAGAAGATTTAAAAATCCAGACTGCAATGTTGCAGTGAAAGACCTGATGAATAAGACCAGAACAAACATTTAATTATTTGTATTAAATATTTGTATTTTAATCACTATACATACAAAAACAAAATTTTTTTTTTTTTTTTTTTTTTTTTTTTTTTTGATGCAGTTCACTTTATTTAAACAATTTATTTTGATTTAACACCATTTTATCAGGTTTTATCAGGTTCAAATATGATTGCTTCATGTTAAATTGATTTTTACACTCGTGGTCTTCGGGGTCTCTTTTCACAAGTTTTTTTTCAGTTGGATTCATATCTAAATGTTATGAAATCACAATTATAACAATAAAAATAACTTTTTGTCAAAGTTTTGCATTTTTTGTTCTGAAAAAACAAAAAAAACAAAAAAAAAACAGTTTTCAATAATATCATCAATAATGTAACCCACAGAGACCCCACTTAGAAACTGGACAAAATCCATTCTCAAAATCACACATAGACAGAAATGAAGTGGCACACTTCCAAAAATGCAAAAAAACATCCCCAATACAAAATGGACATGCTCACACAAAAATAAAAATTATTTATTTTATTATTTTTATTATAAAATTATTGAAAAACTGATTTTGCCCTGCACAAAAAATGCTAAACTTTGCAAAGTAATTTTTATTGTTATAATTGTGATTTCATAACATTTAGATATAATAATAATCCTTACATTTATATAGCGCTTTTCTGGGCACTCAAAGCGCTTTACATATTGAAGGGGGAATCTCCTCAACCACCACCAATGTGCAGCATCCACCTGGATGATGCGACGGCAGCCATATTGCGCCAGTACGCCCACCACACACCAGCTTATTGGTAGAGAGGAGACAGAGTGAGGAAGCCAAGTTTTTTTTTTTACTTTTATAACTGCATTTTTCAAAAGATGGGCAAAAATCTTACACTAAACCATGTCAAATTATCCATGTTATCCACATGAATGAAAGTTAGAAATCTGGGCCTTTTATAAAGTGAATTTTACATAAAAAGCTGTTCATGCATAAAAACCTATTTCAAAACATATTTATAATTTATTTATATAAATTTAAACAATATCACAAATCCTCCAAAAACTGCACAAATGTTGAGAAAAAAAACATTAATAAACAGAGTAAAATTACATTGTTTTAAAAAAAAATATATTGTATTGTTACAAAATTACAATTTGTTGCCTGGGGTCTCCAGAGACCCCGAAGACCATGGACGTAACTTTTTTTTTTTACACTAACATAAAAACAAGATATCTCTCCTTTTTTTTAATTTGTAGATCTTAAAAGTGTTAACCACCGTACAAAGTCTCATGCCATTTGGACAAAGTGAATTTTTTTTTTAATTTGAGCAAACATCATTTACGGGTCAAAAAGACCCCGAAGACCGCACAAGGGTTAAAACGGTTATTCTTTGACTTTAAGAGGTGATTGTATATGATTTTACTTTTTTAACTTTAGATAGTGTTTAATGTTGTTGTTAGGGCATAAACGACATCTGCAAAGTTAGGACGCTCAAAGTTCAATGCAAAGGGAGACATTTTCTTTTAAAGAAATAGATTTGTAAGGACTACAACAAACGGCTGGTAGGGACTACAACAAGCTTCTTCCCGGGTTAGTGACACCCCTAACCCTAATATTTACATAAACCCTGCCCCCGAGAACATGCAACAAAGGGGGTGATGCCATGTTATTGCCATATAGTAACTACATAACACAAAAGCAATAGAATGTCATAAAAGCAAGATGACAACATAAGTTATAACCATAATTAAAGGTCCCGTTTTTCGTGTTTTTTTGAAGCTTTGATCGTGTTTATAGTGTGCAATATAACATGTTCATGTTTTGCGTGTAAAAAAACACAGTATTTGTCACATAATTTACTTATCTGTATACCGCTGTTTCCACTGTCATAAAAACGGGCTGATGACTTCCTTGTTCTATGAAGTCCCTCCTTCAGAAATACGTAACGAGTTCTGATTGTGCCAGCGGTTCATGTGTTGTGATACGACAGCAGCTTAGCGCTCCTTGCCCGGAAAGGTCATGCCTCTTACCATAACGTGTGCTGCACATAGTTTTACAAGTGGATTATTGTGGTGTTGTGCCGAATGAACACAAAAGACAATAATTCCTGAGAGACTGAACTCTTTAATCTCCACAAGCAGCGACAGAAAATGTACAACGTTTGCACTCACTCAGAAGAGTACCTCATACAGAAAACAGCCATATACATAAACATAGTCCCCTCTTGTGGCCATTATGTGCACTGCAGTCCAACATTAACTATTGCAGTAAGGATACCACAATTATAATTTTCGGGAACGAGTTAAACATAAATTGTAACCATTGATCTCTAAGTACAGCGTCCCTGGGAAGGCCAAACAAAGGTGATTGGACTGCGGGATGAAAATAACAGCGTTTCGACGACATGGCGACAAACACACTCTACAAACGCAACTCTTGTGTATTCCTGTGGGCGGAGGTTAGTCAAAAAACTGTTTTAGTGACGTCATTAAAGAAGGAAGTAGAGGGATGTAGTCCAAACTGGCCGTTCGATGTAGGCGACTTCTGTTAAATAAAATATCTCGCTTGGCATTGAAGTTTGAGCTTTAAAATTTTACAGATTTTATTTATACTCTAACAACAACATTACACACTAACTAAAGTTTGAAACATGTGATCACGAAGAACGGGACCTTTAAACTAAACTATACCTGTTCTATCTTATCAGCATATATTCTTTGGCTCTGTAGGCATTTTACAACAGTTCCCACATGAGCGATTTATAGATTATCATGGCAGAATATGCTAATCAATGACTTTAAGATAGTTAACTCCATGTCAGCTACATAAATGAATCAACTAACCGTTCAAAAACGTCCTGTTGCATTCTACATGTTGTTGTCACTTCTTCTTGAGTCTCTCCATCATTGTCTGACTCCGGTTTAAACATAACAGGCTGAACAGTTTCTGACATTTTCAATGAGTCTGCATGAGGTAATCGGATTAATGGAGCTGCTAACACGAGCTCTGGAAACTCCGCCCTCTTCTTGGGAGCAGCAGCTCATTCGCATTTAAAGGGACTCACAAAAACGGAGCGTTTTTGCTTTTATAACCGTTTATTTGAGTTAAAATTAAACCATTCATTCAAGTTAAATGAACACCATTGATTCTAGTTAGTTGTACATGGTTGATTCTATTTAGTTTTACTTGTTTCAATCACGTGGAACCACTGTCCATGATTAAATTATGTTCAGCGAAAGCAATTTTTTAAAAATGTATTGTCATTTTTCATTGACAGTTATTTCACTATATGTAAATTACATGTTTATGCCAAGCTTCCCAATTAAATTTTCAATATGGTTAACTTTATTAAAGCAGGTACCACATTCATTCAGCTATTTAAAAAAAAAAAAAAAAAACTTGAATAAGAACACCAGCACAAACAAACAAAACTGATTTATAAGCCAATTCACACCACACAGACACCAACAAACAAGTTGGCAGTTGGATTTAGAATTTTATGAAAAATATTTGTCATGTTCACTGCCCTAACAGACTCCGACAAATGCTGACTGAACATGTTTAGTTGGGGAAAAACAAACCCCAACCAACGCCAACAGACACCAACTGGAGTAACACACTGAATCGACAAAACCCAACAAATGTGTTTGTTGGCGTTTGTCTGTATGGTGCGAATTGGCCTTATCAGTCAAATTCATTTATAAATGGAAATGTAACAGGAGCACTGAAAGAAAGATTTGTGTAAAAACATTACGTTAAATTTCACAAATAATTAGAAAGAAATACTTGGTAACACATTGAATTAAGAGTGAATGTTTGAAGTCAAAGTAATGAAATAGTATTTTCTTGTAATATGTACTCCAGTAATCTTCGAGAATCATTATCACAGTATGAAATATGACCAGTAAGTGAAAAACACTGTAATGAGAAAAAGCACTGGACTGCTGCAGGTTATTGGGGAAATGTTTTTTTATTTTTATTTTTCAGAATCCAAATTGGAAATGAAAATATATATTTTTAAGAACATTTTAGCAGGTTTAATGTATAATTCATAGTTTGAATCAACTGACAGCCGTAAAAAGTAGTAATAATGTAGGTGCACTGAACTCTGTTACCAGAGTTGTAATAAGGTGGAAAAAGTTGCGCAAGAAATCTATTTGATGCTTGCTAACCGCTCGCACTTTATCGCTGTTATTGTTTCTCTAATATGTTCGAATGCACTGCTATTTAGTTTCGACGTTTTTCAGAAAGCCTGCAGGTTAGTTTTAAATGACTAGTTCCGCGCCATAAGGCATTATGAATGAAACATCTGTCCCAGGTACAAATACGCTGGCCGAGTGACGGGAGCAGACTGCTAATGAGAAATCAGACCCAGCGCTGTGTCTGGGCTTTCCAGAGGCCTCTAATCACATTCAGACCTGTGGGAGGTGACAGATCTGTCCACTGTGCTTTGACAGGACTGGGGCAGATTGTAGGAGCTTTTCTCATATTAAAGTTTCAGGATTTTGGGGGGAAAACAGCAGGAGGAACCACTGCTGTCTGGAATTGCTGTGATTTGTCGGTATGTCGCTGATGTTTCTACCGCTGGCCTAGTTAATGTCCAACATGCCCTGTGTCCAAACAAACACACAGCACAATCATGCTTTCAAAGACACTTCCTTCAGCTCTGAGCATGTCAGAGCCTGTCTGTCCGCTGTCACTTCCTGTCTATCTGCTGTCAGTCCTGTCTGTCTGTTTGGGTTTGTGTGTGTGTGTAATTGGAAAGGAGGGAATGAAAGCAACTCTAGAGAAAGTGGTATTGATCCAACCTATAAATTTCATACACATTTCAAACTTTCTTTTGTTTTAATTGAAACTGCCATTTTTTAAAAACAAGAATTCCAGCGCTGCATTAAACTCAACTAAATAAAATGTAATTGTCTGCTGAAATGGCTCGATAAAAAGTCTGGGTTAAATATCGCTTTTGCTCAATGTGAATTTGGCCGCTGTTTGTTTAATTTGTGTAATCAATCTATTTGTTCATTTCACCAAAAACTCTCTTTAATCATGCTCATTTTAAAAGTTGTTTAAATTCTAATTCAGTGGTTAGAAGGAGAGTTAAAGCGGCAATTAATCTTAATGCAAAGTAGCTCTCATTACAGAGAAAAAGAATAATCAAGCCGTTCCCACTTTTTAGAGTATTTTTAGTTTGTTCTTTAATTCGCAATTAATCTTTCTGACGAGTGTTTATTAATGAGCGTTTTGAGACATTCTGCAGGAAGATGAAGTTGACCGGCCCTCTCTGCTCCTCCAGATTTCCCACTGGTGAACCTCTCTGTGGAACCGCAGCCTGTTCTGGAAGGCAATCTGGTCAAGTTCCACTGTGCCGCTAAAGCGAATCCCCCTGTCACTCATTACAGGTGAGAGCTCACACTCACACACACATCAACTGCAATACTGATAACTTTTATTTCCCAGTATCTCATTCTTTCACTCTCCCGACATTTTTGTTATTGTGCATAATAAGTCTTTGCAGAAAAAGCACATGAATTTCACATGCGAACACATGTTCATAACATATGTATGTGAAGCAGCATGATAAATTAATGTTTTTGTTTCAGCACGTGATCGTATGAAAATAGCATCTGAGGCACACTGTGTTACACTGAGAGCTTGTGGGAAATGCTCCAAAACCACACAAAAATCATGTGTGAATCTAGTTATTTGAAATTCATGTGTTTTTTCTGTATAATTTTACATTACTTTGTATCAAAAAAAACTTTGTTTTTTTGCTGGTTGTGACATCATTAATCTCATTAACTGAATATGAATTATGCTCCTATATTTTAATATGATCTTTAACTTGATACACACACTTCTGTTCAAAAGTTTGGTGTCAGTTTTTAAAAGAAATTAATACTTTAATTCAGCAAAGATGCATCAGATTGATCAAAAGTGACAGTAAACAGTGTTGGGGGTAATGCATTACAAGTAACTTGAGTTACGTAATCAGATTACTTTTACAAATAACTAGTAAAGTAATACATTACTTTTTCAATTTACAACAAATTTATTGACTGACAGCTCTCCTGTACCCATGTTGAGAGAAATAAAGTGCAGAGGCGTTGTGTGCGCTGTGTGAACATGATGGTTGTTGTAGTCCTAGACTAAATGTGAACATGCATTTACTCATATCACTTGCACAACAACATTCAGTATTCCTAAAAATGAATAATAGTACACAAACCTGTAATAATTAACTATATTAAATTACACAAATATACTTTATGTATTTAATCTTACTTTATTAATCAGTGTCTTTGCTGCTGACCTTCAATGATGCAACCATATTAATAAGCAAAAATTACTTTAGATTTAGAAATAAGAGTGTTGAACTTCTTTCTCCTGTATCCTATTCTTCTTTTATCCAGAATGGCAGCAAAGATGAAAGGTTTGTTTGAGCTGCGCCCTCTACTGTACAGGTGTAAATATGCATTTCCTTCAACCTGAGGCTTATTCATTTCACTTTTGGTGTGACCTTAACATTTGCCAAAAATAGAACTTTTAAAAAAAACTTAGCAAAAAACAAACAAGCAAGCCATGTGAGAAAATGTAACGTAAAGGTAATGTAACACATTACTTTTCATAAAAAGTAACTAACACAAGTATTTACTTTTTCAGGGAGTAATGCAATATTGTAATGCATTACTTTCCCAAACACTGACAGTAATGACAAGTATAATGTAATAAAATAAATGCTGTTCTTTTGAACTTTCTATTCATCAAAGAATCCTGAAAAAAAATGTATCATGGTTTCCACAAAAATTGTAAGCAGCACATTGATAAAAAATGTTTCTTGAGTAGCAAATCAGCATATTAGAATGATTTCTGAAGGAACATGTGACACTGAAGACTGGAGTAATGATGCTGAAAATACAGCTTTGGCATCATAGGAATAAATTACATTTGAAATATATATATATATATATATATATATATATATATATATATATATATATATATATATATATAAAAAAAAAAAAACCAACAACAACTAAATTGTAATAATATTTCACAATACTACTGTTTAACAACTTAACAACTTCTTACCATCTTACCAACTCCAAATTTTTGAACGGTGGAGTATAGTAATCCGTAGGAGAGTATTTGTTCATTTCAAAGCCAAAACTAAAATAAATTAACTTTTATTAAAAGTGCTCAAATGAACATTGTATATTCATTTTTTTTGATAATTTCATCCTAAAAGCTGCCACTATTTCAGCCGTAACCTGTCGGTCAGGAACTTGTTAGTTTGCATTTTGTTGATTTTACTGGAACATCATCATATTTAGAGAGACACAATGTCACACATAACATCTTTTTAATCAGTGTGGAGCGAGAGACGATTTTACCTGCCGCCCCATAAGAGTTTCATGCATTATTCATGCCGGTGAGGTCTAAAGAAGCACAGACCGACACACACCAGACACTTGTGCCTCTGCCCTCAGCCAGCTGGACAAAGGATCCCTCCGAAGCTCAGAGGACACTGTGTGTCTCCTGTCTCTTGACCCACTGCAGCAGGCTTCAAATACACGCTGTGCCACAGACCAAAACCTCGGCCAAATGTAATGTCATGAAATCATCAATCAAGCACAGGGAAACTTCCACATGGAGACTGGCTTCTTGGAGAAACACAGCATTTGAATTCACACTGCAGGAACACAGAAGCCCAACTAATTACGAAGAAAGTCATTACTGATTGCGGGAGATTTCCTGTGGGCATTACACCGTTCCTCTGAGAGGATTAGAGCTGCCTCACTAGAAAGAGGAAGGATTATTTTCACTAGCCAATATTTTATTCATGTTCATTTTGTTTACATAAATATGGAAATTAATTTAACTTTGTTTTGTTTTGTTTTTTTGTAAGACAAAATGTAGCATTGCTTATTGGAGGCGTCCGGTCCAGCTGCTCGCAGAAATAAAACCCATCACTGTCCTCCTGTGGCATTTGAAATGAGATTAGTGAAGCTGTAAATTAATTAGCAAAAATAAAGCCTTTATGTTCAGTGGTCATGATGGCCATTTAAGACCTTGAGTATTTTTCATTCATGGCTTTTCATAATTTTGCAGAGCAATTTTATGTCTAATGGAATCTGGCGTGATGTGATCTCACAGCTCCAGTAGCGTTCGACTGATTTTTCAATGACTGATGTCAATACAGTGGGGTGCAAAAGTCTATTTTAGCATTTTTAGTTTTTCTTTTTCTTTTTGCTTTAGTTACATCAGCACTCAAGCTGACATGAACTTCACAAAACCTAATGTCATGTTCTCCAGCATTATTTGAGAACAGCTTGTGCTTTAATGGAAAAAAAGACTGTTAAAAAAATTGCTCATTTGGTTTGCTCATTTGGTTTCTGACTTATAAATATTACAGAATAATATTTAAAATATTAGTATATTAGTAAATTCTATTTCCACATGTAAATGCAATGTTTTTGAATCTCAGATTTTCAGTATGGATTCAGACTTTTGAACCCCACTTTATATAATATAAGAAATTAAATGTGGCTAATATGTTAATAAAATTTTTTAATATTAAACAGATAATTATTTTATGATATTTACTATCTATGTTGGTAAAAAAAAAGATTAATTAACCTTCTTTCTGCGGGTTATATTGTTGCAGCAAGTGACTGTTTTAATAAGTGTTTCATTCACTCATTTAATCAACCGATTTGCTCAAATATTGATTCATTCAGGAACTAAACATTGACAATCTTTGAGTGACTGGATGAATCATTCCCTCAACTGATTCTTTCAAACTCTGAATCACTCAGAAATTATACAATCGAGTGAGTCATTGAATCATTAACTCAAATATTTTCAACAAAAGGATTAATTCAGAAATGCTACTCTCTTGCGGCTTTACACCATGTATACACTGGACACGACAGTTGTCTGTTATCAGATTATTGTCTGGAATTTGACATTTCATGCCATGCTGCTTCACATCCAGTGTGGACAGCATCATAATTATAATGTACTCTTTTTGCTTTTGTCTCTTTTTCCATTGGTGGAGCAAAAATAGAAAAAGTAACAATTAATAATTTGTCAAAAAATAAACTTTTTGTTTATTGAACTGTTGTAATAAAAGCCATTTCACATTCACAATTGTGCTGCTGGTCCTAATAGCTGAACAACCGCTCTATATTGCTTAAGCATCCCTACATACAGTATATACAAACTGCTGTGAGCACTGTGAAGTGTGTTTATGATACCAGTAAGCTGGACTGTATGGAGAAAAGTACTGCATTGTCCCAGGGAGGCAGTGTGATGTAGTGTGCATGAAATTCGCTGTGACAGTGAATTCGCATAGAGAGTTCCGTTCTTTCTTTTCCAAGGATGTGGCCTTTCATTTATCCTAAACCTAGACCTCTCTCCACCAAAATAACACCTTCAAATGTGAAGCCATCATAGAGAGTTCAATAAAAGCCACTGCACTCAAAAAAATAAGTCACAACCTTGCTATAGAAAAGAGTAAAAGAGAACAGGTCTTTTAATTCTGGCCAAGAATGTTTTCTTTTTGAACAAAAATGCCAGGTACGACAGCTCGATTTTGGCAAATATCCGTTTGACATAGGGTTTCGTGGTGATTCGTAAAAAACAATAGGTATTGTGAGACAAGAATTGTTTGTTATTGGACTTTTTTTTGTTTTTTTATTAAAGGGAATTTAATATTTAAAAGATCAAAAGGGATTTCAGGGAATAAAAAAAAAGAACGGTAAAAGTTTCAGGTCTATTGTAGTTAAGTATCAGTTAAAACTATTTGCAAATAATATTTTTTTACAAATATATTCACTCTTATTTGTATGTCTAATATGTCAAAAATGCAAAACGTTTCTTGTCTCGTCACATTCAGTTATAAGTTACATTAATCATATCATATTAATCAAATAATAGCATGTATTCAATTCAAAACAGTGAAATTTCGTACAAATGTTGAGTAGTTTGCATCACTGGATATTATTGTCGGTTGCTGAATATTTCATATCATAAAACAGTCATCAAATATTAAATGTTTAGCTACTTGCTCGCCACACTGCTATAGCTAAAATGAAAGCATCGCATTGGAATTCGTTCTCGTCTTCTTTGATTTGACTCATTCTGACAGTGATGAGCGCTGTTAGACCGCTGAGACAGACCAAAATATAACTTTTAAACTTTTACTAACAACAAAGTGGTGCATAATGGAGTACAGAAGAGCAGCATCAATAATAGCCTATCAAATATTGTGGTGACAATTTGGCCATTTCTAATTTTGACTTGCCCCCCTCAATGTCTAAGGTGGTTGAGGCCCTGATGTGTAGTATGATGTGCCTCATCCACAACAGGAATTTAGGAGTCAGAATCTCATAATCTGACACAGTGACTACTTTAACAGACAAAAATATTGTGTAGTCTGAACCCTTCCTTCATAAGAGCGGAAAAGTGGGGCATAAATGGATGGAATCAGACACTTCAGTTTTCTGCCTTGGAATAAAGTGTGTGCTTCGTGTCCCTCCAGGGTCTTTCTGTCAGCGCTAGTATTGGCGGCTTTGTTCTGGTGTAGGTGATTTGTCTCGTCTTATCTTCATTTGTCACCTCTGAAGTGTCTAATGGAAGACGCTCTGTTGGGCGTGTCGAACATTTGATGTGAACATGTGGCTTTGCTGCCTGGCATTGGTCGGCATCAACGTCCACGTGGCTGAGTGCTTGTTTTGGTGGAGATGGTTCATACCACCCAGTGTTCTAATTTGAAATGCAGCAGATCACAGACAGCCCTCCTGCAGCATCTTAAAAAACAAACAATTTTGTTTCCACGGGTGTTGTATCGGCTTACACCTTCAGAAGATTTAAAAAAAAAAAAAATCTATGGTTTGTACGTATATACTATTGCTGTTGAATTATGTAAAGAAAGCTGGAAGTAGCAGCAGACACATGGATTTGATCTGTGTATTGTAAAGGTTTGAGAGCATGATTTGTCTTTCTGGCTGAGGCTGGACATCTTATTCTGATGTTTTTATTTGTGGTTACGTTTTATTCTCATGTCCTTTTCCGTGATAAAGTTGTCACAGCTCTATGTATAACACAATGTTTGAATATGTCAAGACGCAGCCCTCGTCTGAGCCAAAGAATGCGTCTCCCTGGCAGGAGGATGCTGTAATTTCTCAGACTGTTTCTGGGTCTTGATTAAATTAAAGTAAGACTGTTAATCACTTAAATGTCAAAGATCCATGGAAATTGTTTGCAGCACTTTTCCTATTTTAGCACCAAATACAGGATTAAAATAATTTCATAAACAGCTTATGCTGACTATTGGCACCATTGGAATTGATGAAATTCAATTTTCATCTAACAGGATGAAATAAGCCCTTTTCTGGTGTTCGTTTGAATCCGTGATGAGACGGCAGAGACCTGCTGTGATCCAGAGTAATCTCTTCATTTTAGACGCTTTTGATAGTTAATCAATTGCCACTGGATTAGCTACACATTTACAATCCTATACATTGCAATTGAAATGGATATCTGTCCATCGCTGAGGATAAAATATTTCTCATGGCTTCTTTTTCTTCTTCCATTCTTGCCATATTTTGAGATGGCCAGACTGTTTCCCACTGAGATTGACAGCTGAAGCCATCAGCCATGTCCTGTATGTGGATCTCTCTCATGTGTTTGAGTTCACATGGAGGCTGCCGTCTCCAAAAGAATGCAGAGGAAACTCTGCAAAAAAAAGTTTGTGTTGGAGCCGTGGCCTAGGGGTCAGGAGTCACATACACATTGAGCCGTGGTGTAAATGCAAGCAATGTGAGTTTGAGTCTCAGTTCCATCAAAGTGCTCATGTAGAGCTGCTGTTGAGAGAGCAGATGTGCAAATGAGTGAGGGGCATTCACAATTGACATGTTTTGAAGCAGCTAGGCAGAGTGGTGAAATGGAATTGAATGCAGCTGTCTTGAAATGCATGTTTAGAACTAGTTTTAATTTGTCTTCATTTTAAGAATAAAACACTCATTGCATGAGACTCAGACGAATGAGTAAGCAAAAGACATTTATTAGACCAACAGTTGAAATATAACACCTGGAGCTGGTTACAAGGCTAGTCTTACAAGTTAGTCATCAGTTTTTTGTTTTTTTTTCTTTAAGACTGTTCATAACTTCTTTAAGTCAGTTACATAAAAACGTAAATTGTTCTAATTTGATACCGAAAAGGAAAAATTATTACCCTACTGCTAGTTGGTCATACTAGTTCTTAAGACACAGTCTTAAAGGGTTAGTTCACCCAAAAATGACAATTCTGTCATTAATTACTCACCCTCATGTCGTTCTATACCTGTAAGACCTTCGTTCATCTTTAGAACACAAATCAGGATATTTTTGATCAAATCTGATGGCTCGTGTGGCTTGCATTGACAGCAAGTTAATTTACACTTTCAAATGCCCAGAAAAGTACTAAAGATATAGTATATTTAAAACAGTTCATGTGACTACGGTGTTTCAACCTTAATATTATGAAGCGAAGAGAATTCGTTTTGTGCGCCAAAAAAAAAAAAAAAAGACTTTACGAATCTTTTGTTTTGAATCAAGTTTGAAATTTCGAAACTTATGACGTTTACAGAAATCACATGACTTTGGCAGTTTGAGATATTTTGATACACGCTCCGAACCACTGATTCGAAACAAAAGAATTGTAAAGCTTCGAAGCTTCATGAAGCAGTGTTTTGAAATCACTCATCATTAGATATTTTCAAATAAAGTTTTTTTTTTTTGTTTTTTTTGGCTCACAAAAAGTATACTCATCGTTTCATAATATTAAGGTTGAACCACTGTAGTCACATGAACTGTTTTAAATATATCTTTAGTAGCTTTCTGGGCATTTGAAAGTGTAAATTAACGTGCTGTCAATGCAGGCCTCACTGAACATCAGATTTTAACAAAAATATCTTAATTTGTGTTTCGAAGATGAACAAAGGTCTTACAGGTGTGGAACAACATGAGGGTGAGTAATTAATGACAGAATTTTCATTTTTGGGTGAACTAACCCTTTAACATAATGGCTATGTTTATAGTATGCAACCAGACCCCGAACATGTCCTTAAACTTTGCTGTTGGTATGACAACTAATGCATGTCTTGTTTTTCTGTAAGTTGTGAAATTGAATATCACAACTGTTCAAAAGTTTGCAGTAAGTAAGATTTTTTTCCTTTTTTAGAGAAACTAATTATTTTATTCAGCAAGGACACATTAAATTGATCAAAAGTTAAAGTATTTATAATGTAACCAAATGTTCATCAAAAGAATTCTGAAAAAAGTATTAAAGCATTCTAAAACAAGGACGAGGCATTCTGATGCAAAGTGGTGTTTATTAAATGCTGTTGTTGGCCGCAGCCCACGCTGTACACACCCCGACTTATTCAGAGAACCACACTTGAACCAGCAGGGTACTCTTCTGCTCCCCTTCTCCCAGCTCCCCCTCACCTCAAAACAGGGGACGGAGCCTCTATATAGTCAACTTGAACATTTAATCAGAATTAGAATGAGCTTTATTGCCAAGTGTGCTTGTACACACAAGGATATTTTTGTTTTTTGGTAATGAAGCTTTCAGTGCACACATATAAATACAACAATAACTAGACACATAATAATAAAAATAAGAATAAAAAATTGTTTTGTTGCTAATATAAATAAGTAGGATTGGACTTGTCAAATATTGCACTAAATGTGAAGTATTGCACTAAGAGAGGCATCAACTGTTCGAGCAGGAGATGGCTTGTGGGAAGAAGCCACTCCACTGCCAAGATATTTTAGTGCCTGTTGTTCTGAGTCAACTTCCAGATGGCAACAGTTCAAAGAGGTTATGGCCAGGGCGAGTGGAGTCTGTGACGATCTTGCCTGCCCTCTTCCTCACTCTGGAGGAGTACAGGTCAGGTCATGGCAGGGGAGCACCAATAATGCCTTCAGCAGTCCGGACTGTCCATTACAGTCTTTTGATATCTGAATCGCTAACTGAATCAAACCATCAATTTATTGAAGTATATAGGACAGACTCAATGACTGCCGAGTAGAACTGGATCAGCAGCTCCTGTGGCAGGTTGAACTTCCTCAAATGAAGTGCAACTTCTGCTGGGCCCTTTTCACAATGGAGTCAATGTGAGTGACCCACTTCAGGTCCTGAGAGATGGTGGTGCCCAGGAACCTGAGTGACTCCACTGCTGCCACAGTGCTGCTCATGATGTTGAGTCGATGGGATGGGAGTGCTGGGGGGATTCTCCTAAAGTCTACTATCATCTCCACTGTTTTGAGCATGTTATGACTGCACCAGACAGCCAGCTGCTCTCTGGTTCGTATGCAGTCTCATCACTATCCTGGATGAGGTTGATGACTGTGGTAACAGTTTAATAACAGTTCCTCAACACGAAATGAATAAAGCACAACAATAACATTAAACACAGCCGACTAAGTTTTCTCAGTGTGTTCCACACCGTCAGCTGAAGTTGGCCCTCGTCTGCTTTTTTCTGGCCAATTCGACATGTCAAATAGCCGTCTGAGCTTGTCGGTCAGTCGGGCCATCTGATCATTCTGATTGGCTGTTCAGCTACTGCCACCTGCAGTAGGCATTTGGCATTTGTTCTTACGCAGTCGCAGAACGGACGTGCTACTTGGCCGTCGGGTGTCGAGCGTCGGTTTGGTGTGTCAGGACAACTTTGGACCCAGACGCTGCCAACGTGAGCCAACCCCACAGTCTGCTTTTGTCGCCACAATAGTTTGTCGGCGTCGGCTTGGTGTGTTCCGGGCTTTACAGTATCATGGTTTGCCCAATAATATTAAGCAGCACAACCATTTTTGACATTGCTAATAATATGAAATTTCTTGGGCACTGTGGAAATGCAGATTTGCCATCACTGGAAAAACTTTTTACAAATACATTAAAAATAGAAAACGGGGTTACACTTTATTTTAAGGTAACATAGTTACATTGTACTTACTCCAGTAAGTACTGAGTAATATTAATTAATTACATATACTTACTAAAGAGTTACCGTTGGGGTTAGAGTTTTATGGTTAGTTACTAACCCTATTAATTATTAATTAAAACCCTAGTAATTATCCATAACTGACTGTTATTACTATAGTAAGTACATGTAGTTAACATGCAACTATGTCACTAACATAAAGTGTTACCGAAAAAAGTTATTTATTTAATTATACAATATTATTGTTTTTACTGTATTTTTTACAAATAAATACAGCCTTGATTAGCATAAGAGACTTCTTTCAAAACCATTAAAAATATTTTGAGTGTATACATAAATGTATATACCTTTTAAATACATGTTATTTGTTGTACATTCATTGTAAATAATAAATTGTAATTGCTCTGTTGCTTCTGACACTGATGAGATATTTCATTTTTGCCATTTTTTTCTCTCCAGCAGAAAAAAAAGGTTATTGTTGAGCTTCTCCACTGCCAACAAAAGTGATGAAAATACCAAACATAAAATAAAAGCAGACAGTTGTTGAATACATTCATTATATCAAATTATTTTTTATTTCTTTAACACTGTCCACTTTTACTTCACAGATGCAAACAAAAGTCCATCTGCTCAGTGCTTGATCTTCCCGTATGAACCAGAGCAGTAGTGTTCGCTTGTGTTGTCTGTGGTTTCTTTCCCTCTTTACATTTCACTATAATGACTGTAGCATCAAAGGGCGCCAATAACAGAGGCAGCATCTAAAAACCTCTTAATGTGTTCCTGTTATTCTTCCACCAAAGAAGACACGGCCTGCCGACAGCATGAAAATGAAAAGGCACGAATAAAAAAAAAAAAAACATGTGGTGTCCTGAAAATTACATTAGACACTCTGAAGGATGCTTTTGTTGTTTCAGTACACCATGCAAATAAGACATGATCTCAGTCATTTGCCGGTGAAAAAATACCTTTCTTACTGCCTTTGATCTTTAGAGTAGATCTGGGAAAAAACCTTGGCAGCGTCCATCAGGGTTGTTCATTTTCTTGCTCTGTTTTTGTCTCTGATGGATAATTAGATGGGCGAAGGGGGGAAACATGATCACAGACGCGACGGGAGACACTTATGAGGTGCTGGTTGATCATTCCTTCTTCACTGAACCAGTATCCTGTGAGGTCACCAATGCCCTGGGCAGCACCAACATCAGTCGCAATGTGGATGTTTACTGTGAGTTTAACAGCGTACCTACTGCATATAGATGTTTCTTTTCATTTTATGGTTTATTCAAAAATGATTCATGATTTCAATGATTTGTCATTTCAAACCTACATGACTTTCTTCCCTGAATGCTCTTTTGCATGTAATAAAAATTAATGAACATTTGTTTGTTTTTGTTATGTAGTCGGCCCCCGTCTGGCTGCTGATCCCCAGAGCCTCCAGGTAGACCGGGGTTCTGATGCCGTGTTTAGTTGCGCTTGGATTGGGAACCCTTCGCTCACCATCGTCTGGATGAAAAGGGGCCATGGAGTCGTACGTACTTTTCTCTGCACTATTCAGAATATTTATCTATGCTTCTCTGTAACTACTATTAGTCCTGTTAATATTTTGAATTAGCTTTCATTTTATAATTTCCTCTAAATTTGTTATGTGATTTTGTCATTTTTATTTTAACTTTTTAACATTACTAATTAATTTTATTTATTTTATTTTCAATTTTGGTTCAGTTTTAGATTTTTTTCCAGTTAGTGTTTTGACTTCTCTTACACGCATTTCTGTTAGTTGCCATGGTTTAGCTTAAGTTTTTCATCTAATATTTATGTTTTATTTAAGCTTCACTCCAATTAACAAAAATGTATTTAATAGTTTTATTATTATTTTTAGTTAACAATAAAAACCCTGTAAAACTGTGGGTTCAGACCGCCGCCGACGCGAGCACCGAAGTGACCGGAAGTCATTCATTTCATTTCATTCATTCAGTGTGAGCTGGTGGCGAGCTCTGGCGAGCAGTGGCGTGTCTTGGGCAGTGTGGGCATTGAGGAAAGTTGAAGTCAGGGAAACTTTATGGTAATAAGCTATGATGTGGTTAGCCAGAAACCAATCGGAATGTAGAAGTCCTCCACTTGAGAGGATTCCAGTCGTGTAAACTTTGGTTCCGACCAAACAGTAGTTCCCAAGCAAAATGGAGGAGAGGTTGATAATAGCTGTGGTGGGTTTCCCAATAATATATGACATTTCCCTGTTTGCGTACAGGGACATGAATAAGAAAAACACAAATGGCTTTTAATTGGTTTATTTCCTTTGTAAACGTAATTATATTTGACTGTTCGCAAAGACCCGCCCTCTTTGGTTATTGTTGCTATGTCTGACAAGCCATGCCGCTGTCACGCCACACATCATGTTCTCACACAGTGAAAAAGGTACATCGCGGAGCAAAGAGGACACCGACAACGTGTCGACAGACAAGGCAGAGAAGGTTACTTTCGATACAAAACAAAATCTCAAATTTGAAATATTGTAATTAAAGAAACAATTTAAACAATATACATTGTTTTGTGGCTCTTTAATGTGTCGTGACAGATCGCTGTAGTGCCTCAGTTCAAGCGGCTCGTGAACCAATCATCTCTTCCTACTAGTTAATTTATAGCATCAAATAAACATGAATGAACATCAGAAAGAATGTTGTTTCAACCGCGGAAAGACTTCAGTACACACCATTTTTCAGGTTCAAGTCCACCGACATAATCTACTAATTCCCCTGACTGCTCTGTCGGACATAACGGCAGATTCAGCATTATGATTGGTTAGATCGCCTGTCAATCAAACTCCCTGCGAAGGGTCAATTGTTAAGTTTTTCCATTGATCAATTTCTTTCACATTTAAAAGATTTCATGAGGTTAACTTTTACCCTACTTGTGGTCAGTCTACACAAATACTGATCAACATGCTTGTTTGCTTTGCAGTGCTTTTAAATAAAGTTTACAAGACCAAGCATTCGATCTACGTCAGAGCATCCACAAATCTTTCTACAGCGTTGTTTGGCAGGGCAGCCAGAGCAAATTTTGACGCTTTCACCAGTGGGGGTCTAAATGCACAGTAAAAGGCTCATAAATGTTCAAACTTAAAAAAAAAAAAAAAAAAGCCTTTTCAAAGCTTTCAAACAAAGGCTTTGTCGAACCAAAGTTTTTTTCTGCATTCTGTTTACTGCTCAAATTCAGGAATTAAAGGTGAAGTATGTAGTTCTGCGACATTAGTGGCACCTAGCGGAATTACAAAAATGCTGCATATTTTCTCACCTCAAACATCATAAATATAGCTCTTACTGGTGCTTAGAATAAAACGATCCAACATATCTGCACTGGGCACATTTTTGACATGATACACAACAACTGTTTGAGACTGCCTACAACGGACACAATCAAAGTAAACAATATAAACTGGAACAATTGTCTTTCTGAATGGGTGCATTATGATGTTGTTTTGAAGTGTCCATTGTAGCCCATTTCATTGCAATGTCCCATTTGCTTTGACATGTTCATGACCTGTTTAATGACCTGTTTAATCTTTGAAGGTCTAAATGTAGTGAAATTTGGCTTGCACTTCTGTAACTGAAGCTGATTGCCTTTTCCCATAATATGTCAGTCATGGTCCCACAGCGGCTAAACAACCTCTGGTTCCACCTGCTACAGTAGCCACGCATGTTATAGATTGAGCTGGAAAGAGACTGACAGATCTGAGCAGACCGCTCTTAATGGCATATTAATATAATAACATAAAAAATCTTACATACTTCACCTTTAAAATGAATTCTCAATTAAATTTTTGAATGTCCCACAACCCTGACTTATGGAGTTTTATTTAATTCTCCATCTGGATGTGATGAAAGTATCCGACATGTGACAGAACTGTTTTTGATGGCAGCTGTGACAATTGAGTTTCAAGGGCTAATGGACCCTCAGTAGAGCACATTGTGTTTGTTTGGATTGTCATCTGTTAGGATCTCACAACTGATGTCGAGATGAAGTCAAAACACAAGCAAGAAGCTGTATTTGTGACTATAGTGATGGTTAATTATAGAAGCAGTTCTGCTTCATATATTTGCTTCAAAAAAAAAAAAAGAAGAAAACAAGGAAGAAAAAACTTTTTAATGATATCTACAAAGTTGCTCAGTCTGTGGTGTTGTGTTTTTTTCCCCCCAAACATCTGTTACCTTGCAGGTGCTAAGCAACGAGAACACCTTGACACTGAAGGCAGTGAGACAGGAGGACGCTGGGAAATACGTATGTCGAGCTGTGGTGCCGCGAGTGGGAGTGGGAGAGAAGGAGGTCACGCTAACTGTCAACGGTAAATACTTTAAATGCTTTGTTTATATGCAGTCTGTCGGCCTGATCAGGACCCTTCAACGAATTCTCATTTGCTTCGGGTTTTGATTGCTTTGACTCACAAGAGCTGGAAGAGCCTCTCAAAAGCAGGATCAAGCCACATTTCGCTCGGGGTAAAGGGGATGTTTTCTACACTGTTTAGCTTTGCAATAACCAAGACATGCTCTATGACCCTCAGAGATATGGGCGCCGTAATCAGGAGAGATGATCTCAAACCGCTCTCATCATTTCTTCTCGCTCGTCAATAGATGACAGACCGGGGCACATGAGGCCGTGTGATTTGCTTTAAGGACTCTACCAGGTTTCTGAATCAATATGAGCATATTGATTAACCCCACACTTCAAGAAGTGTCTTTCCGTGAAATGTAATAAAAAAAATCACATGCCTTTCTAGGGAGGTCAAATAATACCAGCACCAGCAAAGACCATATACATATACGTGTTTGGTTGTTTTGCTTTGTCTTGCTGTAGGCGTCATTTTATTGGTTATTCTCTCTCTAGAGTAGCTCATGAAAAAGTGTTATGGAGCTTTGTATGCTTTATCCATTTGTTTTGATGGAAACTTTTAAGTCCTCAGGGCTTTGCAATAACACCGGCCTGCTCCTGTGAGGCAATAAGCCTGTTCAACGCTCTATGAATTCTTAATCTTTGCTGTTTTTCCTCTTGTGGTGTTACTGGGTTGAGATCTGGGTAGGGTCAGCGTGTGTGACTGTGGGCCTCCTTGAGTCCTTGTGTCTAATCCAGTCTAATCCAGGAACAATTCAATCAAAAATGAACACTTGTGTCGCTCCAAACCTCTATTACTTTGTATCTTCTTGTTAAACACAAAAAGAGATGTTTTGAAGGATGTTAAGCTCCAAAAAATGACAAAATGCAACATAAAAGTCATGTCTGTTTGACTTTTGCACTGCGCTTCAAGTCTTCTGAAGTCTTTGTGTAAGAAAAAGACTGAAATTTTAAGACTAAGATGTCATTCAGCTGTAAGACACATTAGGACCAAATGATGTTTGGCATCTTAAAGGGGACCTATTATGCCCCTTTTCATAAGATGTAATATATTGTTTCTGGTGAAGTATGTCTGTGAAGTTTCAGCTCAAAATCCCACAGATCATTATTATATCTTATCAAATTTGTCCGTATTTAGGTGTGTGTCTCTTTAAATGCAAATGAACTGCTGCTTTTCAGAAGAGGGCAGAGCTTTAACAGCTCATCTGACTTTCATTATATGTGCCCTTTAAACTAAAAATCTGGCGCTACACTTTTTCTCACATCATTTTTTAAAAATGCAAAAGAGAGAGCTGTGGCAAAAGGAAAGATTTTCAGATTTGTATAAAATCTACATTTTTAACCTGTTCCTCACAAAAAGCTATTGTTTAATATGGCTTCAGAAGACTCAGGAGGCACATGGGTGTATAGACCACTTCTGTGATCCTTTTCTATGATACCTTAAAGGTCATTTTTGAAACTTAAAAAAAGGTCATGACTTTTTTATGTATTAGAACAAAGTATATACTGTACATTCTGCCAAATGCCAAAATCTCCTTTTGTGTTCCACAGAAGGGTTCAGGGTCGCTCCTGAGGTCTTTATCACAATGTAGCACTGACAGAGTCTACAAAGTACTTTGGATTCAGCCAGACTGAACATTTAAAATCCAAATATTTCATGCAGTCTGTAAAACCGCCTACAGTGTAAATGAAGTTGTGTTCTTGATGCAAATCAAGAACCCTAAAAGTTAAGGTCTATATGACAATGTAGCTCAGTCACCTCATTGTCAGAGATGGTTCTTGATGACCCTTATCTGCTCCTATTCTATAACCAATGAAGTTTTGCTGGGGATGTGAACATGCAAGTAATGCAGCAACACCAAGTCTTTTACACAAGTTCATGTCTGTGATGGTGAAGCCATTTGGATGTTGCAGTTACTCTAGTTTATTAAGGGTGAGTTAATGACAGTTAGTTATGTCATTATTAATGACAAGCTTCAAATGTGTTCTTTAAAGTATCAAATTTTATATTTTAAAGGGATAGTTCATCCAAAAATTTTGTCATCATTTACTCAACCTCAAGTAATTCCAAACCTTTCTTTGTTCTGCTGTAAACAAAGGAAGATATTTAGAAGAATGTTTGTAAACAAACAGATCTCGCCCCCCATTGACTACCATAGTAGGGGAAAAAAAAACTCAAATAGAAAAGAAAAAAAATAGTCAATGGAGGGCGAGATCTGATTGGTTACAAACATTCTTCCAAATATCTTCCTTTGTGTACAGCAGAAAGACATTTATACAGGTTTGGAACAACTTGAGGGTGAGTAAATGACAGAATTTTCATTTTTGGTTGAACTATCCTTTTAAGAATAAAGAAAGTCATGCAGGTTTGGACTGACATGAGGATTAGTAAATGACAAGTTTTTGGGTGAGCTGTCTCTTTAAGAAATGTGCAGCCATATGCTAATAAACAGAGGAGACACATTAGTGCTTAAATACCAGAAATTAGATGGATTAGGCAGATGATGAACGGGAAATACGATTACTGATATTATAATAGATCATTAATGAATAACCACATTATAGTCCATTAGGCTGCAAGAGCATCTCTTTGACAAACACAGATGATTTTATGTATTTGATAACGATGTGCGTGAATGAGCCGCCTCACGGAAACAGATCGATATCTCTGCAATCCTTACACAGCTTGTGACCCTCGTCTAAGTAAAAAGGTGCTTTTAAACTTCAAACTTCAAAAAGTACTCCTATTTCTACACCTCCATCTCCAGAAAACAAACAAAAAAAAACAAAGAAAGGAAACAAACCAACTCGGTTCTGGTTTTGGATTAACCTCAGTTCATCTTAGAATAAACAGGAAACCAAACACCCATTAACAAGGATGCCATTTCAGAAGCATGTTATGGAAGTGTTGTCGAATGCAGTTTGCAGTTGTGTGCCTTTACCAAAACTAATTGTCCTAAAGCCAATGGTTTGTTTTTTGAGCATCTCCCTGACACCCTCTCTCACTTCTTCCTTCTGTTCACCCTTTAGACTTCTACTTGCTAGAAGTCAAAAGTGAAGGGAGGAATGTTTATAGCACCATACAACAGTGGTCAAGTTAAATTGCAAAATAAAATGCACCCGTTACATATCACTTCAAAAAAAATGTTTTCTTAATTAGTATTTTTGTCTTGTTTTCACTGTAAATATCTAAAAATTCTTAAATCTAGATGCCTTTACTAGATATGTAAAATGGCATAAGATATTTTTTTTTTGTTCTCTGGGGGGAAAATGAAGTGAGTTTTTGCTTAAAACGAGCAAAATTATCTGCCAATGGGGTAATCACATAATCATGTCTGCTTGAAATCTTGTCCCAAACAGAAACAAGATTAATTTTGCTTCTTTTAAGCAAAATCTCACTTCATTTTTTCTTTTTTTTTTCTTTCAGAAAACAAGAAACATATCTTATCTAGTAAATGCATCTGGATTTAAGATTATATTATATGCTAAATAAGACTCAGAGCAGTTAGAGTAGATGATCGGGCCTCCTTGTTTCCCATCGTACGTGCAGAGCATCGTCAGGCACGGAGCGAGACGCGTGACGCCACCTTCCTCGCGTAGCTCGGTCTCACATCCCGCTCTCTCTCCCTTCTCCGCTTGTTTCCCGTCTGAGCCTGAGAGATAAAGCTGTTTAATTACAGCCCTCATTTATGGCCATGATCCCCTGTCAGATTTGTTTGGCTCCCCCAGAGGACACGATCTGAGCAGACTGCTGCTGGAAGAGCACGGAAAAAGCGTCCCACCCCTCTGCCCGACTGCAGCCTTTGAGCACATGTGTGATTAAGAGGGTGCAGGGGAAAGCGAGAGCATTGTCTCGCTCTCTCCAGAGAGACGGTGCTTCGGTGTGTACAGAAGACTCCTGCACGCTGCTGGGATCTGTAATTGATGGGATAGTACTCGCACACAGAGACACCCGAATTCCAATTAAAATGAAAATCTGTTTTCATATAGAGACACATAATGAACCTCAATCTGCTGTGGATGGAGAAATGGAAATGTTATGATTGTATTTATTATGATTTTATCTCCCTCTTTTCTCTTTCACTTTTAATTATTTATGAAATTATGAAGTTTACTCTAAGCATTATTTCCAGTTTTGTTGAATAAGATGCAATGGGAAGAGTTAAGTGACTAGCTCATCAGAAAATGAGAATTCTGTCATTATTTACTCACCCTCATGTCATTCCAACCCCTTATAACTTTCTTTCTTCCGTGGAGCACAAGACGTAAATTGTTGGAGAATACCATGCCAGTTTTCAATATAATGAGCACTGAAACTGTCAAGCTCCAAATGACAAAAAAAGCACCATATAAGTGTTCCATGCCATCCATGTTCAAGTAATATGATAGGTTTGAATGAGGAACAGACTGAAATTTAAGTTGCCATTCAGCAAATAACACATCTTAACATCCTCCTTAGCTCTCTTTGGTGTGTTTGTGAAAAAACGTATGGTGAACGGTATAAAATGTACGGTCAAATATATATATATATTAGGGCTGTCAACATTAAAAATATGAAATTAAAAGAATATGATATGAAATGATTGTTTCTCGGCTGGATAAAGCAAACCAGGTTTTTGCTATGAAAGTTTTGATGGATGAGGATTGCAATCAAAGTAAAGATGCAGATCAAGGCAGTTGGTTTAGGTTCCCTTTCGTGGGAACTATCGACGCTACGTCAATGACGTGATGGGTTCCCATCACGTCATTGACGTAGCATCTCGTTCCCTTACTCAGGGAACAGGGGTTACACTCGTAACCCGAGACGTTTTTTTGGCATCTCCATGTGGTCCTGTTCAGTATCACAACTTGACTTGTAAACAAGCTCTTTGCTGTTGCACCTACTATACACTGTGAATTCTGAAACTTTTTTTTTTTTTTGCTTGATTTTTTTTATGGGTGCTTTGGTGTAGCCTACATAAATGTATGAATTATATTAAATCATATCATTTGGTTATTTGGTTTCCTTTTTTAGAAATACATCTAAATTACCTTGAAAAAAGCTGAAAAATACATTTTTGTGGGAAAAAAAAAAAAAAAAAAAAAATAAATAAATATATATATATATATATATATATATATATATATATATATATATATATATATATATATATATATGTGTGTGTGTGTGTGTGTGTGTGTGTTTATATTACATTGTGGGGACAAATGTCACACGCGAGGAAGGTGGCGTCACGTGTCTTGCTCTGTGCCTGACGACGCTCTGCACGTACGATGGGAAACAAGGAGGCCCGATCATCTACTCTAACTGCTCTGAGTCTTATTTAGCATATAATATAATCTTAAATCCAGATGCATTTACTAGATAAGTAAAATGACATAAGATATGTTTCTTGTTTTCTGAAAGAAAAAAAAAAGAAAAAATGAAGTGAGATTTTGCTTAAAAGAAGCAAAATTAATCTTGTTTCTGTTTGGGACAAGATTTCAAGCAGACATGATTATGTGATTACCCCATTGGCAGATAATTTTGCTCGTTTTAAGCAAAAACTCACTTCATTGTCCGACTCTAACCATTTGGCCACGACTGCCATATATATATATATATATATATATAAAATTTTATGTTAGATGCGATTAACTGTGATTAATCGATTTGACAGCAATTATGTTTCATTTTGTAACTTTTTACATTAATTTTTTAACAAAATGTGAAATTTCAGACTTCTCTCTAGTAATCTAATCAAATCCACCTAATCAAGCACCACCTTCCTTTTTTTTTTTTTTTTTTTTTTGATAATCCCTTTTATGCAAATGTACGTCACAATGCAAAATAAATTATCTGTCACTACTTCCATTACATTGTTATACTTTAAGCTGTACGAGGGTAAAGTGTAAAGTGTTTAACAATACAATTCACTATGAGTGAATTTGTGGCCACTGTATTCTCTCTTTTTGTTTAAGTGCCTTATTCACTGGAAAAATATGCAAATCCGGTAATGGCGTGAATGTGGCCACAAAATCTACAATTCAGATACCTGAATCTAATCTTGTCTGGATGTGCGCCTAGTAATATGTGTGTCTCTTTTCCATCATTTGATCATCGTTTGATGAATGCAGTGATCAACAGAAAATGTGCATGAACATCTCTTTGAAAGGAAACTGCGCTTACTGTAATAGTGCATTGATAACTGTGCCAGTTAAACAGCACAGAGTTTAGGCACAATCTATAACGAGCCTAATTTAAATAGAAAGGAAGCATGTTTGTCCTGAAAAGAATGACAATGACTTCATTTAAATTCTCACTGGGCATTTAGAGGCTGGTTATTATGAACTTAATTGCGAGCGGTCAGTGAATAAGAAGCAGTGAAATACAGCATGCAAAAGTCTGTTCTTGATTCTTTACTCTAACTCCTCATCTTAAGATAGAAGATCATCAAAAACAGATTGGAGATAATGAAAACAGCAGCGTATGTCCTGTCATCTCTCTTCTCAGGGAGGATGTGTGCTGATGTGGTGTGCAGGCGGTTCAGCTGTCAGATAGGAAGCTTGACAGTCTGTTGTTTGTTTCAGGGCCTCCCACCATCTCCAGCACACAGACGCAGCAGGCTCTGTACGGGGAGAAGGGCCAGATCAAGTGCTTCATCCGCAGCACTCCTCCTCCGGACCGCATTGTGAGTCCTATCCATCCATCCATCTATCTATCTATCTATCTATCTATCTATCTATCTATCTATCTATCTATCTATCTATCTATCTATCTATCTATCTATCTATCTATCTATCTATCTATCTATCTATCCATCCATCCATCCATCCATCCATCCATCCATCCATCCATCCATCCATCCATCCATCCATCCATCCATCCATCCATCCATCCATCTATCTATCTATCTATCTATCTATCTATCTATCTATCTATCTATCCATCCATCCATCCATCCATCCATCCATCCATCCATCCATCCATCCATCCATCCATCCATCCATCCATCCATCCATCCATCCATCCATCCAGTGATCAAATAATTATGAATCATTTTAAGAATTTTAATTCGTTAATTAGTCTTCATTATTAAAATCAATATTTAATTCTTTCTCATTTAATATTTTAATATAACTAAATTATGCTATTAAAATGTTTATAGTTATAATATTTATATGCAGTACCATTTGAAAGGTTGGAGTCAGTAAGATATTTTAAAAAATTAATACTTTTGTTAAGCAAGGGTGCATTAAATTGATCAAAAGTGACAGCAAAGACAAAAATATATATGTGACCCTGGACCACAGGGTCAATTTAATGAAATTGAAAGCTGATTAAAAAGGCTTTCCATTGATGTATGGCTTGTTAGTAAAGGACAATATTTGGCCGATATACAACTATTTGAAAATCTGGAATCTGAGGGAGCATATAAGAATGATTTCTAAAGGATCATGTGACACTGAAATCTGGAGCATTGATGATGAAAAATTCAGTTTTGCATCACAGGAATAAATTACATTTTAACATATATTCAACAGAAAACAGTTATTTTAAATGTTAATAATATTTCACAGTATTACTGTTTTACTGTATTTTTGATCAGCATCAGAGACTTTTAGAAGTCTTTCAAAAATCCTACTAACCCCAAAGATTTTGGCACTATAATAATCTGTTTATTTGTATAATCAGGTTTGTTCTGAGACTTATGTCTAATTTTATATTTATCTGTCCCTAAAAGTAAAAACTGGACATGGTTGGTCATGTTACATGTTGGTCACATGGTTTTGAATAAGTGGAAAGTTCTGTGCCAGAATAAGTGGACAAGACAGTCCACAGTCTGTCTACTTGAGATTACCGTAAACTACCTTTTAATGCTTTTAGACTTAAACACATTAAAACAATCTTTTAAAGCAATGAAGATCTATTAAACATGATTTATTGAGTGTTTGGGTTTATTTTTGTGGTTTGAGTCACTTTAACAGAACTCGTCTCACAAACTGTATCTGTGTGGGTGTAGGTGTGCGCTGTAAAAAAAAAACAAGATGTTTATAGAACTTAAATAATGAAGGAACATTTTTGTTGAATTCCTTTTCTTAAAGTTAATGTCTTGATAAAGTTGCCATGACTTCTGTTGTAATTTTAAATAATTATATTATTTAAAGAATCAGAGTTCTTTGCAACATTAAATAGTTCATTTAAAGGTGCACTATGTAATATTTTCTGTCCGAGGTCGCTAGAGGCCTATTCAAAAGGCGTAGCTTGATGATGCCAACTTTAAGCGCGGAATCTTGGGACATGTCGAAAAGAATAGGGATAGGACTCGGGAACAAATCATGTTCATGGATGCGATTATTAACGTTACTGTAGTATGAAGCAGAGCAGGAGCGAGTGTTGTGGGAGCTGAACGAGGCTGCTGGAGCAATTGTGCAACACACGCCTCAGGAGCAGCCAAACTTTTATTATGCCACAGTCAGCGGCACCGCTTTTCCGGTCATGAGAATGAGGTAATGCAGCTGTGTGTATCATATTAGATACATTTGAGTGTGTTGAAAATGATTAACGTTACTCTGTGCGTTCGCTCGGCGACTGCTGTGAGACACTTGTTGCACACTGCCGTAAGATAAATGCTGGATGGCTTGTAATTAATTTTAAACATATTGTATGATGGAGAAAATTGTGTATTACTGTTACTAAAAATAAAGCTGCATCTGATTATGTTATATTAGCTACTTGACAAAATAGTGTTTTCTCTGATGCATGGTAAAGCATGGTACTCCCACACATCCCGGAGCCTTGGTTAAAATTGCATTTTTTTCACGATTTACAAATAGTTGCAAACATTTGGGATGTTGCAAGTACTCAATTGAACAAAATATATAACTGGCCTAGTGGTTTTTGGATATTTTACAGCAGAATTCTTACATATTGCACCTTTAATCATGTGCTTAAAGCTAATTATTTAAGTGAATGTGACAAAGATTAAAGTGCTTGTTGTCCAAAACTATTGAAAACATCACATGACCACTCACGGGGCAAAAAAACCCCATTTGTGAAATACCACCACACACAGACCTTCAACACTTGGTGCATGAAACAATCAATCACTTTAAATCGAGGAACAAACTCCTCCTGACATCACAGGACAACGAGTGTAAATCAAATTGGCAAACCGTCAGACAGTGCAACCATATTAATTATTCATGTCCCGATGCATGCTGGGAAGAGCTAGAATGGACTGAACCGCAAAAGCATTTTTTCGGTCTAGGTCTATTTGAACTAAAAAGTGCATTAATCCAGCTGACCTGCTGTGCTTGTGGGCTCAACTTTAAAAACATTATTTTGTAACTGCAAAACTGCGCTGAAATGCTTTACTTGTGTCCCTAAAAGTTGTAAGAACTCTGAAATAGTAAGTAAACCAAACAAAATAATACAATTTTTTTGTGTGTATATTTTATGCAGGCATGGTCGTGGAAAGAAACAGTGCTGGAATCAGGAACATCGGGTCGTTATACCGTGGAGACTGTGAGCACAGAGGAAGGCGTCATCTCCACCCTCACTATGAGCAATATCGTTCCTGCTGACTTCCAAACCATCTACAACTGCACCGCATGGAACAGTTTCGGCTCTGACACCGAGATCATTCGCCTCAAAGAGCAAGGTAATAATCAAGTCTGTTTTACTCATGTCTCACAGTGATTAACTGCCCTGACTTGATTTTTCAGAGCATCAGGGCAAGACTGGATCATAGTCTGTTTATTCAGGTAAATGTCACCTTCTTAAATGTGTGGATTTCCTTAATGGAATTCCGACATATTCAGAACTTCCATTTGTGATCTAATTTAAACAGCCCTAATCCTTTTTACTCGCCTTTATGATTTCTTTGAAATATTTAAATGAAATTAGATGGTATTTTTTATTCAAATACTGGCCCATTTTCCTCTAGTAAAGCCAGCTCCCAAGGTGCAGAGCTGAGTTATTCAAAGAGGTCAGCTCATCCCCGTAGGATTTAATCGAAGACTCTTGGAACTCGACTTCATTATGTCTCCTCAAGTGACAAACAGGCTCCTGATCCGGACTGTTCTACGTTCTGTCACTGGTTGTCTGATGATCCCAGCGGTTCTGTGTTCTCCTTAGGGTCTTTGCGCTTGGCCGTCATCATCGGGGTTGCAGTGGGAGCTTTCCTGGCTCTCATCGTCCTCATTGGGACCCTGGGGGCTTTCTGCTGCGCTCGACTGCAGAGGAGTAAGTGAGCTCGTTGTTTCTACAGAGACAGAAACACAGAGGCGACTCGCCCCGCACGTCCACTGAGACACCCACCGTTTTTAGACTCAACTTGTAATGCAGTATTGCACAATGTAGCACAACTTTATCCACACAGTGTTGGAACGAAGCTAATTAATAGGAACACTGCTTAACTACATTTTCCTGTAGCATGACGGCAGTTCAGATGTTGTCAAATTAGTGTTGTTTTCCAATAATAAGTTGTTTTTCCAACATTTAGCAGTGTAGCGTGACAAAACACTACATCGCTCTTTTTTATATTATATTGTACAAAGCCAAACAAACTCTCCTGGGAAGTCTGAAATAAATAAATTAATTAATTAAATAAATAATACAAAGACTTTGTTGTTTATCACTGTGTTTTTTACTCAGTTATATAAATTATGTAGTCTTTTAGTTTTAATAATTGCATTTAGTGTACATTTTATCTGTAAATTTCAATTTAATATTACCATTATATATATATATATATATATATATATATATATATATATATATATATATATATATATATATATATATATATATATATATATATATATATATATATAATGCTGCCTGATAGTTTGTGAATCCCTTGCAGAATCTGCAAAATGTAGTACTGTAGTACTGTCCTGAATTTAGTTCACAAGAAAAAAATGGTTGAATTTATATACCCTTGATTCTTAATACTGTGTGTCGTGACCTGGATGATCCATGGCTGTTTTGTTTTGTGATGGTTGTTCATGAGTGAAACTGCCCAACGTTCTTCAGAAAAACCCTCCAGGTCCTGGCGATTCTTCAGTTTTCCAGCATTTTTTGCATATATGAACCCTTTCCAGCAGGGACTGTATGATTTTGAGATTCATCTTTTCACACTGAGGACAATTGAGGGACTCAAACACAACTATTAAAAAAGGTTCAAACATTCACTGATGCTCCAGAAGGAAACACAATGCATTAAGAGCTGGGGGGTGAAAACTTTTTGAATTTGAAGATCAAGGTAAATTGTACTTAATTTGTCTTCCGGGAAACATGAAAGTATCTTCTGTTGGTTCCGAAGGGCAGTACTAAATGAAAAAATATGATATTTAAACAAAGTAAGAAAAATTTGGACATCTTCATCCTGTTCAAAAGTTTTCACCCCCCGACTCTTAATGCATCTTGTTTCCTTCTGGAGCATCAGTGAATGTTTGAACCTTTTTTAATAGTTGTGTTTGAGTCCCTCAATTGTCCTTAGTGTGAAAAGTTGGATTTCAAAATCATTTTGTATGATGCCTCTTATTTTGTTAAAATAATTTAAATTTTGCAAATTCTGCAAGGGGTATGTAAACTTTTGATATATAATATATAGTGATAGTATTATATTGAAATTGCATGATTAGTTCAGGGTAGTTAGCAACTTTAACCTGTAATGCAGCTACAACTGACAGCAGTTGAACTCCTTTAAGGTTCCAGTAGCTTGCAACTCGGCAAGCCACATTTTCTGAGTAGCTTCCTCAACACTGTACCACGCAATGATAAGAGCACACCCGCACCTTACTCACGTCTTAATCTATCTGAGGTCTTTATTGTCTTATCTTTCCTTTCGCAAATTGCCTCCATTAGCGGTGAGCTCCGGCTCCTTACCAGCAGCAGCCGGGCTTTATCTGGCCGGGACTGTAAAGACCTCATTTTTTAACAAGTGATATTTCTTTCTTTGCATGTTGTGACCGTGCACCACAGAGGACATGCACCTGGTGATGTCATCACTCCCAGTGTCACTCTCCTCTCGGCAGCGAGAGCTCTCCAGCACTTTAAAAAGTGAAAGTAAGCCCTTCTGTCACCTCTTTCAAATTAGCAGCCAGGTTTAGGGAAAGCATACCTGCATGTTGTTCACCAGCGAGTGCTGCACATTCACGGGTCTGTGAAGGGATACTCAGTATCATGTCTGTAGGATATTGTGTGGCTTGCATCACTGTGGCTAATCAGAATGATTTCTGCCAGATCTTAAAGGGGTCGTATCTGCTAAAAATGACATCCGAGTGGAGATTGTCCATAAGGACAATAATGCAGCCCGAGAACCGGAAGAACACAGCAACATGAAGCAAATGATGGTAAGTTTGCAATTCTAACCCACACAACACACACACACACACATACACACACTTCTCTCTGACTTCCTTTTCACCTGTTTAGCATTTTTCTCAGTTATTCAGATGTTAGCTCTAAATGCAGGAGTAAATTGGCTCCTACAGAGCTTAAAAGTCAAGCTAGAAGTGTTTGCGTACACATTCACATGTTTTGAATCTGAAGAGTCAAACATTCTTTATCCTAAAGATACAAGATTTGATAGTTTATCTTGCTGTAGTTAGCCTTTTTTTTGTTGTAATGTTCAAATATTGATAGTAGACGATCATGTCACTGGATGCCATCACATTATTGGTCTTCTCACAAATTAAATGCATTGTCAGTAGAAATAAGACTTAATTCTATTTTGACAAGGAATATGTTTTTATTATACATTCTGAAGAGGAAAGAGTTTGTATATAGGTCTTAAAGGGGAAAGATCAAGGATTCTATCATACACCCGGCGCAATGCAATGTCAGGTGCAACGCAAGTGTTTTTTGCTAGTTTCAGCCCGACGCAGTTATCATTTCCATGTCCAGTGCCCACGTTGTTTAAATAGCAAATGCACTCATGCCCATCTGTTCACCCATGGGTGTGCTGGTCTGAAAACGACGTGCATTGTTGGCGTGTTGAGGCAACTGAAAATCACTGTGCCATTGACAAATAAAAACCTGGTCTAAATTCAATGGCGCAGTATATTTTTCTTTGTTATTTAAAGGGTGCGTTAGTAATATGCACCTATAGATGGGTGCACAATGTGCATACAGGGAAGCGCAGCAGCACACAAACGTGCCAAATATTAAAAATAAAAGGAATACAATATAAAAGATTATTATTGTGTACATAAAGATAAAAATGCCTACATGTCATAATAGAGAGTCATTGCATGTATCAGTTCCCATTTGCAGTAATGGCAAATTAAATTGGTTAATTATTTGACCAGTCATGGCAATACACATGTATTTAAACTTATGTGTCAGGTTGAGGGTGTCTGTGTTCCGTCATGTAAATAGCAATACACCATGGTGCAAACGTACCTGACTTTTAAAGGTAATGGGAGATGACACTCTGATCGGTTAATTGCACGTTACGCCCACAACACACTAGTTCACTTTAAAATGAAAATTACCCCAAGATTTACTCACCCTCAAGCCAACCTAGGTTTTTATGACTTTCTTCTTTCTGATGAACACAATTGGAGTTATATTAATAAATATCCTGACGCATACAAGCGTTGGAAACGTACTCCACGCGGCTCCGGGGGGTTAATAAAGGCCCTCTGAAGCAAAGAGATGTGTTTGTGTAGGAAAATATCCATATTTAACAAGTTATAAAGTAAAATATCTAGCTTCCGCCAGACCGCCTTCCGTATTCAACTAACAAAGAAAGTGTAACGCCTCTCTCAGTTCCAAAAGCTTACGCTACGCCCTATGCCTTCCGTATTCAACTGACGCGATGTCAGTTTTTGTAAGTTGAATATGGAAGGTGGTTTGGCGGAAGCTAGATATTTTACTTTATAACTTTTACATTTGGATATTTTTATTATACAAATGCATTGCTTCACTTCAGAAGGCCTTTATTAACCCCCGGAGCTGTTTGGAGTATGTTTATAATGGATGGATGCACTTTCTTGAGCTTCAAACTCACTGGTCCCGTTCACTACCATTATAAAGATTGGATGCATCAGGATATTTATTAATACAACTCCGATTGTATTCATCAGAAAGAATAAAGTCATATACACCTAGGATAGCTTGAGGGTGAGTAAAGCTTGGAGTAATTTCCATTTTAAAGTGAACTGATCCTTTAAGAGACTAGGTGCAACCCTTTTGGACCACACGCCTGGCACGCCTTCCATTTTTTCCATTGTTAAACTAGCAAAAGTGGATTAGGACACACCCTAAGTGCACCTGCGCTTCAGACCATGCACTTAGATCATTAAAATAGGACCACAAGCCTTCGCTACCATTGATAGCCACTCAATTGTTTGCATGAATTATTGCTGTTCATTTGCATAAAGCCATAATTTTCTCAACATTGTTGGGTTGCTGGACATGCCCACATTGCTGTTACAATTGCTGATTTCTTGTCACGTCTTTACTTTAAGTCGCTGTCAGCGTAAACAGGTTTTTTCGTCTTCCTACCTATCTACCCCTGCAGCACTCAAATCACAGCACTGCAGCATCCTTGAACTTTGACCGGGTTCAGATCAGACTTGAGCTTTGAGGGAATTTCTGTTCTTGCTAGATGCTGAAATGCTCTTGTACATGCTTACAGGCTGAAATCAATACCAGTCACATCTACTGCATCATCTCACTTTCTCTCTGCTTTTAGATGGAGAGAGCTGAGTTTCAGCAAGAATCGGTGTTAAAACAGTTGGAGGTCCTGCAGGAGGAGGAGAGGGAGCTACAACACATTAAGGTGATGAACAGAGAGATGGAGAGATGAGGGGAAGAACTCTGCAGGACTCGCATCTGTCACCATTAAAGAACCCCAGAGAGGCATTTCTCCATCACGCTCATAAAAAACAGATTTAATACAACAGCCGCGTAATCTCACAGAATCTAATAAAGCAGAGTTGTGGGAACTCTCGCTCTCTGACTTTTTTCAGAATTCCTTGCCATGTTCTTTTTTTTTTTACTATTCCCATTATAGAAATGTTCATAAACGGACGTGTTGTCAAACTGACTGACTGCATGTCAGATCTCCACAGCCCAGTTTTTCATTATATTCTCTGGTAATTGAGAAGTACTGGGGCATTTGTTTGAATGTGCATGCTAATTCGTTTAATGAAAGCCGCTTGGCTAGACTTCAGTCTGGAACTTTTGTCTGGAACTTTTAGGCCTTTCAGATAATTTCAAAAGCTCAATATTTCAAGGACTTGTTAAGATCTTTGGAAATTGCACATTTAAGACACAGCATCCATCATTAGTAATGTGTGCTTAGGCAAGCGTAACTAACAAGAGATGGAAACTTTGACTTGCGACTTCCTATTGAGTGTCATTTACAAAGAGAAAAACATTTTTCAAAGATAAAACATCATATACTTTCCTGTAGATACGTGTGACTTTCGAAAAAATAATGTTGAAATAATATAGTATTATAAAAATTTTAAATGAATTGACTTGCAATAGCAAAACTAACCTATAGCATAAAAAATTTTAGGATTTTAGACTTTAACTTGCACCAGCATGAACATGTCTGTTCCTTATCATTATGTTTAACACAATCCTGTAACTCGTTTGAAGAACATGAATGGTGAATTGTGAGCTTGCCGTTACATTTGGAAGTGAGCAGACTCAACTTCAGGACACGAGCCTAGTCCACGGTGATGAAAAAATATATATATTTCAATGCCTTTGCATTGTCCTGCAAATGTTTTGCGTCCCTTGAGAAACTTTGCATTAGCTTGCAAAACTTTTGAGTGCTTTACGAGTGAACATGGCAAAATATGAGATGGGAGGTAAAAGTATATTTCAATGCTTTTACTTTGTCTCGCAAAAGTCTTGCATTTCCCAAGAAACTTTTTCTTTGAGGGAACGCAAAATCTTTGTGAAGAGAATAGGAGTGTTTCTCAGGGGAAAGCAAAACGTTTGTGAACCGAAAATCAAGTTTTTTGGTGAATGCTAAAATTTTGCGATCCGAAAATAACGTTTTTTTCGGGGAATGCTAAACTTTTGCGAGACAACGTAAGAGCATTAATAATTTTTTCTCCATTTAAATATATATTTTCCTATATATACTCCTAACATAGAGTTGGGGGAATGCAAATCTTTTCCAAGGAGCACACAATGTTTCTCAGGGGAACGCAGAACTTTTGTGAAGTGAAGAATGTTTCTTGAGGGAACGCAAAACTTTTGCGAAGTGAACAACGTTTCTTGGGAGAATGCAAAACTTTTGTGAGGAGAAAATGTTTCTCAGGGGAACATACAACTTTTGCGAAGTGAACAAAGAAAATGTTGGTCATATTGTTTTCTACCAACAACCACACTTACCTCAACAATCCCTCTAAGGCGGAAATCTACCGTCAATCTTGAAATATTCCATTCCATCTAATACGATTAGGCCATTGGTCCTCATTCAGAGAGGTGCGGCCTTGACTCTGACAGCGGTAAAAGTGTACACCATACTATTTTTTTTCCAGGAATCCCTGAGTTGTTTCCCCTCCGCGCTCCCACAAGGCCACAAGGATTAAAAAGAGAGAGCAGATATACGTTATCTATATTGAAATTGGCCAAAAATAAAATGTGAGTGAATTTTATGGAGATTATTTAGCATATTTAATGCTGACATGAATCGTCAAGGCCCATTTAATTAGCTGATAACAGGATTTGACTGTTTATGCTGGAGATGACTGTTTCACACCACTAAACCATGTAATCTTCTTAGCGTGGGACAGTTATCAGTCTGTTCCCTAATTTCCATGTCACGCTGCCTATAATTAGTGTGAGCTGAACTTGACCTTGGCTTTTTACAGCTTACAAATACATGAGAGGAAAATTACAGTTTCCTTTCTCTTTTTCTCTCATTTTGCTCTCATTTAATTCGGCTGAAAGGTATATACTGTAAAAGTCCTGTAATATAAATAATTGTTTGATAAAATGAATAACTGTGTTAACAGACTTTGAATAAACAGATTATTTAGATGTCAGGCTTTATGAAACATCCAGTGAATTATCCACAAACAAATAGAAAGAATCATTTGATGTGATCATTTGATTCATTGACTTCTATTAAGGTGAGAATTCATTACGTTGTTATTTCAACAGAAAAGAGCCTATTTATGCCGTTTCCACCTGGTATTAAGATGCGTTTTGGTCGATCGGATCACAAGTACATGAGGAAGACATACTCGTTTACACCTGGTGTTTTAATCTCTTTTATCCATTTTCGACCCCTTCTGTCCTGATTTCTTTGAGGGGAGGGTCTATGGGCAGGTACTGTAAATGCAAGACCATGCCGAACGTAGTGAGTGCTTGTTAGAAATCTGGAATTGGTGAGAGAACATTGTGTTTGGTATGTTTTTCATCTTCAAACTAAACTTAGGTCTTCAGCAGACAGTTTAAATCCCGTCTGGCTAGCATGCTTCCCATAATAGGGGCTTTCGCACCGGAGGAACCTTTCCATAGTTCGTAGAACTATTGGCTAAATTACCTGGATTTTGCCGTGTTCGCACCGCTGGAACTAGGAATGATTTTAGTTCTAGAAACTCCTTTTAGGGAACTAAATTAGCTTCTACTTCAGAGTAGGGTCTAAACCAGCACTATAGAAACTATCATTTGCCTCGATTATATGCAATACTGAAAGTTGTCAATGGAGATTGTGGCGACCAGGGCGGGCGAGAGCCGTGAGGGAATGGCGCGAGGCCGGTGGCGCGAGTGTTAATGAGCTTCACCTGGGAGGCGCACCGGCCTTGAGTCCCTCACGGAGGAGCTCCGGGAGCATAAAAGGAGGAGCGACTACCGTGGAGGACGAGAGAAGTCCAGGCCTGGTCCTCTCTCGTCCTTCACTGATGTCGCTCCTCCTTTTTTGCCTCCGGAGCTCCTCCGTGAGAGACTCGAGGCCGGCACGCCTCGCAGGTGACGCTCATTATCACTCGCGTCACCGGCCTCGCGCCGTTCCCTCACGGCTCTCGCCCGCCCTGCTCGTCACAGAGATTTAGTCTCTTAGCCCCAATTTTTGCTCTTTCATTCACGTAAATTATGCGTTTACATTCCATCTCTGTTATCATGAAACCCAAGACACACAACAAACACAGCTGCGATCACAGAATCTTCCATCCACCGGTTTTTAGCATTTGTAAATGCCTCGCTTAAGGACGCCGCTGTCGACCGCTTCAGAGTTCCTATTCGGTGTGAATTCAGGAACATGGCCCGGGGGAGAAATTAGTTCTTGGGGAACTATCCTAGTGGCCTGTTCCTATAACTAAGTTCCTAGAACTATTTGGTGCGAAAGCCCCTAATGTTTACGCATTAGGTCAGTAGATGGAGAGTAGGTGGTCTTTTGTGGCTGTTCGAACACATTCAACCACATGAGCATCTACAGTATGAAAGCAATCCGGACGTTTTCGACTACCTTTGGAAGTGCATGAAAGTGGACAAGCTCATAATGTTTTACACCACAGTTTTATCTTACACTATATGTGCTACCATAGCACTGTGCCATGCATTTGTAATTTAAGTCATTGCCATTCTTTTGCTTATTTGCATAGAAAGTGTCCAAATAATTAAATGATTGATGAAACGTATTTATTTATATCTCATAGGATCCAACCAACGGATACTACAGCGTGAACACCTTCAAAGAACAGCCAACCCCTACCATTTCTCTGACAGCCAACCAGAACACAGAGGCCCGAAACCCTGCCACGGCGACCCTCGGAAAGCACCGCGTCCCCACCGGCATGTCTTACACCAACATTTACAACACGCTGGGCGCTGGTCCCAACCGCCTATACGACTACAGCCAGCGTTTCGTGCTGGGCATGGGCAGCAGCTCCATCGAGCTGTGCGAACGTGAGTTCCAGAGGGGATCGCTGAGCGATTCCAGCTCGTTCCAGGACACACAGTGCGACAGCAGTGTCAGCAGCTACAGCAAGCAGGATGGATATGTGCAGTTCGACAAAGCTAGCAAAGCCTCTGCGTCGTCTTCATCCCACTACTCGCAGTCGTCCTCCCAAAACTCGGACCTGACCCGACCGCTACAGAAACGAATGCAGACACACGTTTAATGTGAGAATCGTACATGCTTTTGAACGAACACTAAAGGTGAGTCACCTGTGCTTCATGCATCATTCGTGAACAAATCCAAGCGTCGCTAGCTTGGAAAGACAATTCCGACATCTCAAGCTCATATTTCTGTATATTTTGAAAAGTAACGTGTTTTTTAGATCTCATGTTCTTTCTGGAAGACTTGCGAGTTTGAAAAAGAAAAACGAAGGAAAAAAAAAAAAACCTTGGACGTCGTTTCATAACATGACAATCAGGAGTCACAATTGTCATTGACTATCACGGTGAGCCGATCTAATCTGTTCCACGCAGCCTGGGATCCGGTACTCGGATGCGGGAAAAACTCGAGGGTTGTATCCGTTTATTTTTTAAACAAGGAGCCAAACTTGGGCCGTTTTGTAGTTCTTCTGCTGTGGCCCAAAGCACAAGGATGTCTGTTCAATGCCAACCGCAGTGTTTCTCTGTTGATAAAGAAATCTAAATGAGGATGAATTATCCTCCTGAGGTCGTCGCTGAAAATGATCATTCTGTGCTTTTCTAAAGACTCTGTAAGATAGATTTCACTTGTGTGCACTAAACTGTTTTTTAATTACATCTCTCTCGTTATGTGGTCTCTTGTCTTTACGATTCCATGCTTTGTGTTTTTTTTTCAATGCAAAGCGAATGTGTAAAAACACACACGACCAAACTGCATGTGAGAGGAGTTCTTCAGGAGCTTTGCTAGCGTGGACAGCGTAGTGTTTACATGCCAGAGACCAGAATGTAAATCCCCCAATTTTTTTTCTAAACACGTATTAAATGTGAGCTGATCATTTCAACACTTCATGGTTAATAAATGCGTTTACGTATGTACACGTCCTGTGAGTTTCAAACGCTCTGTTGTTAAAAGCTTTTTTTATACCTCCAACAATGTGCTGTTGTTGTTGTTTTTCTATACATAATTGTTCATAACACCCCCCCCCCCCCCCCCAATTCTGGTGGGAGAATGATTGAACATTTTTGTGCTTATTTTAAGGCTGCCATATGTTTAAGCTCACTGTTTTAAGTAAGCTTCTCTTTCCCGCAGCCCCCCTGAATGTCTGGCGTAAGCGTTTACATTGCTTTATTGATGCAGGAAGTGCCTCCCGTGGTCGGATGAGCCTGCAGAACGTTCTGAGTGAAACTTTGACTCGAGCTGTGCATCAGAGCAATTACACTGATCAAATAATCATGATTACAAAATAAGTGTTGAATAAAACAGTGTGTGGGAAAGACGTTCTGTGGTCATTAAAGCTGAGGTGGCGTCTATTTTTTATTATTTTTTTTGATCCATGTAATGTTTTTTCATGGCTTCCTGTCAAATCCGATTATGTCGTTTCAAATGTACCAACTGAAATATGCATGCTGTATGATAAATAGGTTATGAAAGTTTTCACTAATGCTTCATTTAAAGGAGATTTTCCTTGCTCTTTGGAAAGAAAACTAACACTGAGTGACAAACAGTCTATTCACTCTGACAGCAAAAACACTGCATAATGCAACACAATCACAGATAGTTAAAACATATTTAATGTTTAATATAGTAATGTACAACTTTAGCTACTCAGCACAATGGCACATAAATAAAAACATGAGTGACTAAGCTTTATGTAACTAGTTAAGACTGGAAAATACTGATTTGCATGGAACAGATGGCTGGCATTCACTGTATTGAATTTCATATGAAAAGAAGTAACAGTACAGTAGCAAAAACAGCCTAAATTATGAGTATCCAAGAGAGACTGGACCTAAAAATGTGATAACATCAGTTTATGGATTGTGTATCAATAAGTAACAATGATGAACAACACTTTTACAGCGTTTAATAATCTTGGTTAATGTGCATTTCTAAATATACCAATATATTTTCAATGCATTATGTATGAATATGAATTACTGATGAACAACTTGCAACCTTTGCAGGAGCTCCGTTCACAGCTGAATCAGGAGAAATCATACTGTGCATACTGTTAATGTGATTTAAAAAAAAAGAAAAAGAAAGAAAGACTGTGTACCGTAGAATGTTAGCAGGTATAATTGCAGGTAAGTTATCCTCAAGAGCTATACACAAACTGTCAGTATACACACCTAGTCTGATTGAGTTTTATGAGCCTGTTCTTTCTATTGACCTCATGACCAGTGTAGACTGATAATGACTCTTTTGAGCCTGTTCTTTTTGGTGAATCAAAAACATACAGCACAGTCAGTGTAGTCAGATTCCTGAACGAATGACTCTCATTAGACGGTTCTTTTTAGTGAATCAACAAAATACAGTGTGCATAGATGATTAAAGGACAAATGACTCTTATGAGCGGGTTCTTTTTAGTGAATCAAAAGCAGAGAGCAGCCAGTGTAGTCTGATTCCCAAATGAATGGCTGCATCTGAAATTGTATACTCTCTTGAGTAGGTGGGGTACTTGTTTTGAATATGTAATTACTTTGCGACCACTAAAAATATGATCATACTATGAATGTGTTACTGTGTAGTCTGAACATACTTGGGCCTCATTTATAAAGCGTGCGTGTGCACATATTTGATCTTAGAGTGTGCGTACACTAAAATCTGCGGCAAAGTTCATATTTATAAAAATGTGGAAAAGTGAAAAGTGTCTTGTTTCCGGAAAAAATAAGTCAAAATTGAGAGTTTTTCCTTAAAACGAGCAAAATAACAGCCAACGGGGTAAGCAAAATAATCTTATTTCAAACCAAAAACAAGATTGCTTACCTCATTGGTAGATTATTTTGCTTGTTTTAAGGAAAACCTCACTCAATTTTGACTTATTTTTTTCTGAAAACAAGACAATATTTTTACCTGTCTAGAAAATGCTTCATGGTTAAGATATTTGGACTGCAAACAAGGCAAAAAAATCTAAGTAAGAAAACCATTTTTTGCAGTGTTAAATTTAAATTATGTAGCATGTAATAGCACAAACCTCTACTTCCGCCAACAGGACCCCGATTTTGGCCTCACTATTCTTTTTCTTTCCGCTTTCCAGTCTCAATTAAAGAATTTGGACGTTGAATGGTGTTCTTTTATATACTAATGATATTAATTAGGGGGCGTTTACAAGGCGAAGATCTGAAACCATTCATCTGCGCACAATTTCAAGATCATTTGCGATAGATTTCAGATCTGAAAGAGAGGCATACGTACTTTTTTTGTGCATACGTCCATTTTTCGGAATTGCACGTACACACATTTGAGAAATGATCTTAGATCAAACGTAGGACAGTTTCTACGCAAAATTTTATAAATGAGGCCCCAGATGTACTATATTCACCATGTCATCATTATCATGTGACCTACCAGCGTCAATTGCGTCACTTCACTGCCATTCACAAATGTACAAGAGTACATCATATTCGCACTTCAGAATCACGCCGGAAACAGTAGGTCATCTGGGTTTTGCCTTCTCTTGTAAGAGCAGTGAATTTGGACAAATTTCTTTTGTCACATATAGGTAGGAATAGTGTTGTCAAAAGTACTGACTTCAGTACCAAGTCCAGTACCTGTTGAGCGGATTCCTTAACACCTCTGATTGGCCATTGTGTTCACACACTCAACAGATATGTCTGTGATTGGCTACAATGATCAACGCTTCAAAAACATGTTGTAAATACACATCTTTGATGCTCTTCACCGAGCGCTTGCACAGACACACGGGAGCGTTTGGAAGCAGGCGTCTATCAGCAGATCTGTCTATTAGCGGATATATTAGAGATCTGCAAATAGACACCTGCTGGTATCGTTTGACAGCCCTAGTTGGGATGTATGTGATTTCAGATGCGGCCACTGACGTTTATGAACTGGTTCTTTTAGTGAATCAACAACAATAATTATGGGTTTTAAGAGTTACAGCAGGGCTATTCAATTCTGTTCCTGGAGGAGTTTAGTTCTTACCTTAATCAAACCTCCTAATCAAGTTATCCTGAAGACCTTGATAAGCTGGTTCTGATGTGTTTAATTAAGGTTGGAATTGAGCTGCAGATAGAATGGGACGGTGGACAGTACATTTAGGGGTGAATTCAGGTTGATTGGGACATTTTTTGACATTGAGATGACTGGGAAAAAGTGTCCCAATCAAGCTGGATTCATCCCTATATAACAATTACTCTTAAATTACATGAATAAATGCTGTAAAATGTTGTTTGTTGTTAGCTCATGACACCTAATGGCTAATGCACTAATGTTAACAAAATAATATTGTCAAAAGTACCGACTTCGATACAACCGATACAAGTCGGTACTGAAATTTTAAAAATGTGGCGCTTTGAGCACTGTTCTTAAACACCTCTGATTGGCCATTGTGTTCACGCACTCAACAGACATGTCTGTGATTTGCTACGATGATCAATGCACAGGAGCATTTGAAAACACATCGAAGTGTTTGAATCTGAAAGTGTTTTGAAAGTGGTAGCAGAAGTGTTTGAAAGCAGGCGTCCGCTGATAGACACCTGCTTTCAAATGCTCCAGTGTGTATCTGTGTAAGCGTTCGATGAAGAGCACCAAAGATGTCTATTTACATGTTTTTGAAGTGTTGATGATTGTAGCCAATCACAGACATATCTGTTGAGCACGTGAACACAATGGCCAATGGTGTTTACGAATCCGCTCAACAGCACTCAAAGCATCACATTTTTAATATTTCAGTACCGACCTGGTATCGAAGTCTGTACTTTTGACAACCCTATAACAAATTAACATACATAAGCATAGGAAAATGCTCTTTAAAGTCTTTAAATACATACAGTTGTAAGATCCTCCTCCATTCACATCTTATCTGAATAAGCCCTCCTTGAATAAAGCAGCAGAGGAAATGCAAACCTATCCTGATATAATCTCCCCACGATAGCATTAGTGATATTTCACAAACCCTCCAAACATCTTTATACAAATGAGTTCTACCGTGTCTTTAATCCATCATCTTGGCTTTTAAAGGTTGGCCCGACCACGACGGATCCATCTTGAAACTAAATGGACTTCAAAGGATGATCTTACTCGAGGTACAGAGCCTCGTGCTTGCACTGGATTAAATTACAGTCCTTGTTGCTTCCGGCTTTGTCATCTTAATCGAAAGTCTAGTCACACACTTCGTAAGTGCAGCTATTTGGAAAAGCCTTCATCAGCACATTCTTCAGTTGCCTGCGCCGTGTGTGTGGAGGCCTGAGTGCTGGAGCTGAATTTGCCTATCTGTTGTGACCAGTGCTGAGTAAATTACTTCTGCAGCCACTTTCAGGATGCATCTATTGATTCTGCACACGGCCAGAAGTGATGGCAGCTTAATGCTTCAATTTAACCCAATCCACACAGCACACAAACTTTTGAGCTTGTGCTCTGAACTTTATCGGCGTGATGTTGCGGACACGGCCTGGTCAGAGCTGCTGCTCAAACCGCGTCTTCCTGAGCACTCGAGTTTACAGCAGATGGCGAGATGTTTATGTAAATTAAGATACAAGTATGCACATTTATATCCCTCCAAACGCTCCGAAACTGATGATCACAGCATGCGAGGAGCCTCGGAAATGTGACATATGAAGCCCTAAATAAACGTCGTCATTCCTCATCCTGCGCTGTGCGAAACCTGCTGCAGGAAAATGATTCAAGCCTCTGAATGTATGATGAAACATTTCTACAAACCCGAGCTTCATACAGGCGCCGCGTGAGACGTATATCTGCACTCCATCCTCCTGAACGACGCTGTGCATCTGGGTGGTTAATCATACTGAAAATTCATAACAGACAGTCTGAGAGGAAGAGGTGAAATACTCATGAAAACATGTGATTTATTGTTTTGCTGCCCCTAGGTTAGTATGGTTAACTAAGACTATTAGGCAACAGTTTATTTTTTATTTTTTACATTGTAAAACCTGATAAGTTATGTTAAACCATTTGAGGAAACCGATTGCCTTAAACCATTTAAGATTTAAAACCAATAAGTGTCATATACATTAAGTTGAATTCACTTATTTTAGTGTCAGTTTAGTCAATCAGAGTAAACTCAACTTAAAGATTTTAAGTTTATTCCACTCATTCAGGTAACAAACCTAACCAAGCCTTAACAACTATATAGCTACTTAAACGGTTTGAGGAAACCGATTGCCTTAAATTATTTAAGTTCATCAAACTCAAAGTAATAAAGTTACATAGGAATAAGCAAAAACTGGTAACATTTGGATACATTTTAGTTTAGGGTCCAATTCTCACTCTTAACTAGTTTCTTATTAGCATGCATATTACTAGGATATTGGCTGTTTATTAAAAGTGCTAAAGAGGATTTTTTTTTAATACATTTTTGCAATATTACTTGAAACTGTCTTTACTAACTGATAAAAGACTATTTATTAGGTGCACTGAAAGGAATAATATTAATATACATCATCTGTACGATCACCGCGTAAACGATTGGCCCTCTGGCTTGTCAATCACTGCCGTGACGTTCCTTTGTGAGAGAGGAGTAACCAGTAACTTTCCACACTCCACAGGCACCGCATGCAATGTTTTTGTCAGCAGACAGGAGTAACAACTGCAGATTATGAGTTACCTGCGGTGAGTCCGACATAATGAATCCACTAACACGACACAGTGAATGCCGGTGGTAAACAAACACTCTCGTTCCAATACCCGGTGCACGAGTTTTGGGAGGCGTTCCCTCGAAAGGAGGGGGGGGGGGGGTTGTTCTTAGGCATGCGCTCATTTCAAAAACTCACTAACAGTCTTTGGTTTCTCAGTCGACGAAAAGATCCTCTTTAGCACCTTTAATACTTATAAAGCAAATATTAACCCTTTCGAGCGTGAGTTTAAAATATTCTAACTGTCCCCCCAGAGTGAGTTTTTTTAAGGCGACCGTTATTTTAGAACGTTTGCCTTTAATGTTTCCATAGCGACGCGTCTTGCTTGTCACGAGCACTGAACGTAGCCACAATAACACTGTTTGACAGATGGATCGCTATTATTTTGTTTTTCCTTGTTTATTTAAAATATTCACAAACTTGCTTACCATGTCATCAACTATCTGATATTCCGATCCTCACATATGTGTAAGTGAGTGTGTTTTGTCGTTTAAAAGCCTTTATAAATGATCTTTATCTTGATCTATAATGTGAGATGGGCGCCGCCATCTTAGTTTGCCCCGCAGTTCACAGAGTCCTGTCAGTCGGATTTACAGCAGGTGAATTCATCCGTTTCTCCCGAAATATAAGCAAGTAAGTGGCTGGTGAACAGTATTGTATTTGAATGGATTGTTATTGTTCCTTTCACTGATGTCTGACATCAGTGTGTATTTTATAAACTCTAAATGTATTGTTTAATGGTGCTTATGCGTATTTAAATGTCTGAAACCTTAAAAGAAACGTTATGTGGCTGAAAACACTGCATGGTTGTGATATATGACAAGAGCTGCACGCGTCCATCTCGCAGCCAGGGCGCGAAAGCTCAGTTTGAATCTGGCAGTTATGTGATGTCACTGAACGTTCGAAATCCCATATATGGGACCGTACCGCTCAAAGGATTAAAGGGTTAGTTAACCCAAAAATGAAAATAATGTCATTAATCACTCACCCGCATGTCATTCAACACCCGTAAGAACTTTGTTCATCTTCGGAACACAAATTAAGATATGTTTGATGAAATCCGATATGGCTCAGTGAGGCCTTTATTGCCAGCAATGTCACTGAACCGTTCAAGATCCAGAAAGGTACAAAAGACGTATTTAAAACAGGTCATGTGAGTACAGTGGTTCAACCTTAACCTTTTGAGCGGTACGGTCCCACATATGGGATTTAGAACGTTCAGTGACGTCACATAACTGTGCTTTCGTGCTTTGGCTGTGAGACGGACACACTCAGCACTTTGTCATAGTTTGTAAATATTTTGAATGAAAAAAGAAAAACAAAATAATAGCGATCCATCTGTCATACTGTGCTATTGTGGCTGCAGTGTGTTACGTGGCATGAATGATGCGTCGCCATGGAAACAATAAAATGTTCTAAAATAACGGTCGTCTTAAAAAAACTCACTCTGTGTAACGGTAATAGGAGGAAGAAGGCAGGAGAAGCTGGTTTCCAAAAGAACTCTAAGGTTTAATAATAACTCAGACGACAGATAAACACGTCCATAAACATAACAGTGACAGGGCAAAGAGTGAACAAACCAAAGAGTACTTATACAAGAACTAATGAGCTAACAAACAAAACACAGCTGAACTGAAGACACTAATCAGATGAGTAAACAAGGATACAAATTAAAGGCGGGAAACTGAACAAAGGAGAACATGTGACAAACAGAACACGGTGCAAAAACAGAAAGACGTGATACTCTGGGGGGTCAGCTAGAATATTTTAAACTCACGCTTGAAAGGGTTAGAGAATACTTTTTGTGTGCCAAAAAATAAAATAACGACTTATCAACAATATCTAGTGATGGGCGATTTCAAAACACCGCTTCGAAGCTTTGCGAATCTTTTGTTTCGGAGCGCCAAAGTCACGTGATTTCAGTAAACTAGGCTTTGTTTATGCGATCCGAACCACTGATTCGAAACAAAAGATTCGTAAAGCTTTGAAGCGGTGTTTTGAAATCAGCCTCACTGAGCTATCGGATTTCATCAAAAATATCTTAATCTGTGTTCCTAAGACGAATGAAGGTCTTACGGGTTTGGAACGACATGAGGGTGAGTAATTAATGACAGAAACTTCATTTTTGGGTGAACTAACCCTTTAACCCTAACCCAGTTTAATGCCTTATTCTGTATAACTATATTCTACATCCCTTAATCCTACCGAATACCTAAACTTAATAAACTACCTTACTAACTATTAATAAGCAGTAATTAGGAGTTTATTGAGGCAAAAGTTGTTGTTAATAGTTAATAGTGAGAATTGGACCCTAATCTAAAATGTGACTGAACAATTCTATATAAAACATCAAAATGTAATGTCTAATGTTAAAATAAAGTTAGTTCAAGAATAATTTATGCAAATTAATATTATTTGTTTAAAAGAATTAAAAGAGCTGTTATAATAAAAATAAAAGCCATTTCACACTTTTAAGAGCTTCCAAAAAAGAATTAATCACTGGAAAAACTGGTACTATAATGAAATATTTTATGATTTATTTCTGTATTTAGTATGTGCCACAGGACTGAACAAGTTGTGGCACTGTTAGAGACCACACTTGGTCTACAAAAGAAAGAACAAAATTAAATCAAAACTATTTATTCTCCATTAAAACTTACTAAAATGAAAAATGAAATTTTCAAAACAATATTACCCTGTTTTTGACAGATTGTTATTTGTCTTGAAAACATCTTGAAGATTAAGTAGAAAACTTTCAATTGATTTTTTTTTTGTGTAATGAACCGATGAAGTGTCATTTACAATCAACCTGCTGCTCAACAACAGCACAAAGCAATTAGAAGCGCAACACAAAATATTAAAAAAGAATCAATCCACAATTGCTCGTCTACTGGCACTGTGTTGTTTTCCCCCCATTGCACATATGGCAAGAGGAAGTCACGAAATGGAAAGAAATCACTATGCAACCTTTAGTCGAGATGAGCTCAGGAACAGAGAGCATCACATGACAGCAGAATAAGGTGATTTTTTCAAGATCATCTCTCCGCTAAACAGCTCTGAACGAGGTTAAGGGACCCCAGAGCTGCTGATGGTGTTTGGAGCTGTCAAACCAGAATGCTTGACTTTCTTGCTTAACCTTTTTGAGAGCAGGGCAAATACAAACATCGTGGAGCTCTCGGAGAACAGGGGAAAAAAGAGATGGATCAGGTGACAGAGGAACTCGGCTCTGTTCATTCATCATTTCCTTTCAAAGGAGACTCAAGGATGAACAAATAAAAGGGCCTTTTCTGAAGATTCACACACAGGTTACAACTATCACGGAATATAAACGGATATCTAAAGAAAATGTTGTATATTAAAAAGATTTCAAATTAGCATACTATATCTGCAGTATATCAGATATATATATATATATATATACTGCATTTTTTTTGTATGTTTGAAGTACCTGGATGACTGTGAAAAACTGAAAAACAGAGAATTTCAAAAGTGTTATTTTCACTTCTGGAAAAGGCATGGAAATGTATACAATTTTAAAAGGTCATGGAAAAATCATGGAAATTTCTATGGTCAATGTATTTTTTGAAATAGAAATTAGTCTTTGTGGAGCGTAAGCTATCAAATGATTTTTTAAAAATGATTTAAAAAGTTGTGATTTGAGAGCCGTGTGCATTGCTTCTATCATATGCAGTTGTGCTTGTCCTATCTAATGTTCTGTCTAACGGATGACTAGAAAAATGTATAGTGACTAGAAAAAAAAATCCATTAGTTTTCTCTGACCTTTCAACATTTTATTAATTTCCATGACTTTTCCAATATCTAATAAAAGGCAAAATGTCAGTAAAAAAAAATAAAAAATAATAAAAAAATCATTGGTTAGAAAGAGTGTAGCACAATGCAAAGCATTTGACTGTCTATTTCTAGTATGACAAATGAGTAAGAAATAATTACGGATGCATTTTTAACATGCTCTATTATTTCAATATTTATCAGATGTTACTTTTTTCTAAACAAAACAGAATGCAAGCTGATTGGCTCTGCTGATCCGGCAGCCAATGAGATTACTTGCTCAACATTTAAGAAAGTCTGATTTTTTTGTTTTAGGCTAATTCTGCTCCATCTGCCTAGATCTGCTATGGGATTTATGTCTATTTATGCAGCAGCAGCATTATATCTTACATGCTCACAGCAGCATGTCTGTGTATCTATTATCAGTAGCGAGTCCATACTTGCTCTGCAGCAGCAGCAGCAGCAGCAGCGTAGCAGATGTAGCCTGCCAAAACCAAATACATTAGCATTGTATTCCATATTCAATAACATACTAAAACTATTCAGAGTTATCATGATTTAACTAAAAATTACTTTAAAAAATTACTTTGAATTACTTGAAATAAAAAAACAATTGAAATAAAATATTAAAAAACTAACTTATTTTATTTCAGCTAGTTGCGAAGGCAACGTTTCTAATTTTCATTTAAAGTTGAAGTACTAAAATAACTAAAACTAAAACTTGTATAGAATTTTTTTTTTTTTAAAAAGCTAACTACTAAAATGTGATGTGAGTGTACAGCATTTGGATTTTTAATTCAGTGAATGGCATCCAGTTCACAATCTTGGAAAAAAGCTAAATAGGTTTTGCAATTTTAGTCTCATTTTGGGTAAAAATGTCCTAACATTGTCCAATCAAAGTTTATGTTGTACTCAGATTTTCAAAATGTGAGTGACTATGAACATAACGATAAAAAAAAAAAAGAAAAATCGCAGATTTTTACAGTTTGGTTCCTTCTAGTGTGTGGAGTGCTGCCTTCACGTGCTATCAGAAATTTCATTACGAGCTTGTTTCATTCATGTGATTTGTTGTTGGAAAGAACAGGAATTATGGAGGTCACCAGGTTTATTCCTGCCTATTTATTGGGAAAATCTTAATATAAGCAAAAATAGTGTCCCATGCACTGACAACCATAAAAACATTCACAGTTCTGTCTAGATAACAGAATTAATGTCCCGCGCATATACTTCAATAAGTGCTAGACATCGCTGCCGCTGTCAGAGCACGATCAGACCTCACTAAGCGAGTGCTGAACGCAGTTGGACATAGTGGTGTTTTAGAGATAAAAAAATTATATAAATACTGTTCGGTTTCTTGTACAAACTGATCGTTTCATGTCTTAGGACATCAATGTGTCGTCACGAGCCGCAGGGTTTAATTTGGATTTGTCTAAGCAAGTTTTATTTACTCTTATATGTGATCATGTTAGCAGGCAAAGGAGCTATCTATCTATCTTAGATACTATCTAAAATATTAATATTCTAATGATATAACTTGTTATCTTTATAAGCTAATAAAGATAACTTATATCATTAGAAAGTTCTAAAGGTTTACTGTCAAGCTACAGTGTCTTTTTTACGATATAGATGCTCCAGCACCAGTAATTGTAATTTGTGTTGGGTGTGCACATGACAACACGAAAAATTGAGATGAATCCAAGTGCTGTCAGAGTTTTATATCCTCTCACCGTTGTCTTAAAACTTTTAGCCAATGCCAAGATGATCCAATGTGTGTTCTGTTTATCTTCCACATGCGTGCACATCTGTCTGGAGTCTCAACCATTAACGCAGCAAGCCATATTATTTTATAATTGTATAAAATAATCCCAAAAAAAGCACAAACAGGCAAGAGATGCCAAGTTCAGTGGCTGGAATTAGCTGAGGTGACGGCTCACAGACAGCAGTGCAATTCACCTGTCACTCAAGTGACCACGCCCTTAATTATTCAGAACTTTAAGGCTTAATATAATTTAAACGGATGAGTTATAAAAAAAATCACCCCCCTCAGAGTTGTCATGAAGGGCAAAATGATCAGTATAGACCAAAACTACAATTTGTACCAGCTATGTTTTTTTTCTGCTGTAAAGTTTTAGTGCCATTTTAACATGGGGGTCAATGAGATTCTGCTCTCTTTTAGAGCCTGTCCCTAGCGGCCAGTCGATGAATTGCAGATTAAGTCACTTCCGTACTGGCTTCAGGAGAAACTGGGGGAGGTTGCCACTTGATGAAGTCATGCTATGCTTCCGTCTTCGATCAGCTCGCTTTCTGACTGGGTATCGTTTCGTTCCACGTGACAATCTAGAGAGTGTGTGTGCGTTTGTCCTCAGGGTTTCCCCCACACAACAGGATTTGTCCCTGACATTCTTCCGAGCAGATTCAATCAACACACCTCACACCACAAGAAAATCTAAAAAGATAATCTGCAGAACCATCAAGATAATTTGGACTTGATTGTCAGAAGGGAAGAATTGGACCCAAAATCGGCCTGATTATTTTGTAGTGTGTGGGTGCCTTTAGGATGATGGACACGTCCAGTCTTGCTTTAACTATTTACCTTCTATAATTAATATCAGAGGCAGTTGAGTTGGTCGATGGCAAACTAACTTCTGACATTTTGTCTCAGGTCTCTAAGGGACTGTCACAAATCAATATGCATGTCAATTTTTCTTTTTCAGCTCCCATTGTTCTCTCTGTTGACCTGAAGAACCACAAATACCCCCCCATCCATCCAGCTAAAATTACTCATAAATGAGTCATTCGTTCCAGCTGAAAGCATCTTTCATGGATTGATCATTATTCACAGATAATGACCATAATGGTCTACACACAGATGTTTTTGTAAAACTTCAGCTTTAATTGGCTCGCTCTGCTTTAGAACTTAATTGCAATGCCTTTTGAATGAGTTTGTCCTTCTGTGATGTATTTTGTGGGATTCAGGAACAGGTTTAACTTCTGTTCTGGACACAAAGACCTTTGCATTAACTGTCGATATAACATCTCTCAATCTCAGACTGTATTGTTGATGCTGGTGTAATGAATCAACTTAAAGTGGATGTTTAACGTTATCTAATCTTTCAGATGTGGTGAAATTGATCATTAAAATCTCTTTCAATCTCAGACTGTATTGTTGATGCTGGTGTAATGAATCATTTTAAAACGGATGTTTAAGGTTATCTAATCTTTCAGATGCGGTGGAATTGATCGTGAAAAATTAAAGAGTTTTCTTGAAATTAAACGCCCTATTTGCAGAGCATAAATCTTCTAAATCTTTATTTGACTGTATAATTCATATTATGAGATTTAAATTCAAATGTTCTCTCCCTCAGGACAAACGTAATACTTGCATATGAATCAAATAGTTACAGTATGATAAAGTATTATTAAATAGCAACACAAAGTCAACAGAGAGAGAAAAAAAAAGATAAACTTTGCAGAGCTCAAGCAAACAAACACCCTCTTCCCTCGATGGACGGCTTCATGCACGATGAAAGCCGATGAGCTGCAAATCCCGTCTCGTTCTCCTGATGAGGTCTGACATATACCTCACGGCATGATACCTGCTCGCTAACCAAACGCTGACAATTACCATCTGTAATTAATTGTCATTTGTATTATGCACATGAGGATGGTCCAATAATTGTTCATGATTGCACAATCACAGACTAATTAGGTTGACATTACCAGCATTTTAAAGGAGAGAAGAAAGAGAGAATGAAGGCCTAGGTATACTTTGTTTTTTTACACGCACAGCGTTGCAAAGTAAACTTCAATTATCTTGCATGCCTATACATGCGCTGTTTTGAGCAATCTCTCACAATGAGTTATTACTCATTAACTGTAAATATATCTGCATTCTTTCATGCTAGAGTACAAATAAGGGTAATTTCTAACCTCTTTGCAGAACCTGTCATCTATGTAGGCCTCCATCTTTGCTGTAGCTTGCATGCGTTCCAGTCTGTTCTGTTTCTGCAGGTTTTCCTACTACCTTGTGAATCGACAGGGCACGGTTGCCACCTTGTGGATAAACTAATTACTGCAAAAAAAATTAAAAGGCAATGTGTGACGTTGCATGACATTTCCAGATGCAATACCTCAATCATTACACAATATCCTACACATTACACACCCATCATATATTATTATTGAATAATTTAATTGATAATAGAACTAGAGAGTTGTTATGCCCATTCAACCTGATGGTTTCTATCATTTTAGGTAGTTTTTATCATGCTGATGTAAGTTCAAGTGTTCATTTTTTAAATAAGTTTGGGTTTAGTTAGTTATTTGATGCTATAAAAACGGAGGTTTGACGTCACGATTGACAGCTTCTCTGAGTGAAGCAGTCCCTGACACTGAGGCACCAACAGACTTTGTTCAGGATTTTCGGGAGGAGATTGGAGCTTCAATATTAATTTCTACATTTCCATAACTGTTTATTTCACACCGACATAATGATTTGTTCTGCAGTAAACTGTACTAACCAACTCTGCAGGAGTGTGGGCGGGGCCATGATATCGCGGCTCCACTTCATGCTCACCACTGCACAGACTCAAGCTCCAGGCTTTTCTACAATGGTAGAGAGTGAAGGTGTGTTATCCATCCTCTTTACAGTCTATAGTTGGTACCCAATACCCAGCTTACAGAATTTTTTTATAAGAATGTTCTCTAAATATTCAGTGTTGGTTCTGGGAACGTAAAAAATGTCTAGTTTTCTTGACGTATGTATTTTATAAGGTATGATGTTCCTCAAACGTTCTTTCAACTTAATTTAGATTTAAAATTCAACATAAACATAAAATTTCCAGTTTCCTTAATGTTAATAGAATGTTATTTAAAGGTTAATATGATGTTCCTGAAACATTATTTTAATCATTCAAACACCTGCTGTGAACAAGCTCTGAAAGAAAGAGAAATAAGAACACAAACTATGACTTTCTTCAGTCACAGACTTAGATGAAATCAACTGAAGATAAAAGACATTAAATCTCTAAAGATCTGATTAAACAACTCCACAAACAGCATTACCAGCTTCACTTATTACTAACCAGACTGAATTTATTTCTGTCACACGTCTACAGAAGTTTTTTATTGAGGTTTAGATGTTGATGTCTTATTGAAAATGTTTAGTTCATCATGGTGATCAGTGTTTGATTTAGTTGCGCTCTTGACCCTTCTGCATTGATAAAGCAGATCAACACGGCTGTTTTAAGACTCTGCATCTTTACAGTCCTCTCAAATATCTCTTGAAGAGGAAATGGGTGCGATTTATTTTTCCAGCTCTATCCATGTTCTGAAGTTGTGACCTATATTTAATGGACAGATTACCAAATAGCATCATACAAATAGCATATGATGTATTCAATGGCTACTCTATAGAACAGCAGTATGGCACTTTATCCATCCCATAAACCCTGAGTCTTTGCAGAAAGTGCAAGCGCTGACTAGTTTGTGTACAAACATACACCACTTTAAAACCCCATTGTAACTGAGAATCAAAGTAAATCCCTAAATTACGTTGCTACCTGCTCCACTTCCTCCACATAAATGGGCTGATTGCCAATAAACCTTGGGTCAAGTTATTGGAATCCAAATAACAATTAAAAAGCAGTTTAGATTTTTTATATTTTGGACAGCAAACACAATGTTATTGTGTTTTAGCATGTTGCTGTGAGGTTACCAAGGTATAAACATTTATATATGCTTTTATATGGATAAACAAATACGTTCGGATTGCTGGTTCATTTATAGTTAAAGGTCATCTCAGTCCAACCTGTGTAGAATCTGTCTCGCTGCTTTCATTACAAGCTTCCAGTAATCTAACTGTATTTAATGATGGACAGAGCTTCAAAACATTTACGAATGTTTTGGTTTAGAATCAGTGGTTCGGGAACTTGACTTGTATCAAACTCACCAAGACATGATTTAAGCAAATGAGGCTTTGTTAGGTCATACTGTTTTGAACATTTCAAAATTCAGATGGCACGCCGAATGAACCCCTGAACTACTCGAGTAGCCTATGGCAAGCGTTTAATGATTTTAACTGATCTCAGTTTAATAAAGTAGGTTCATTTTTAATTAATGTAATGAATGATAATACTTATGCATTTATAACACAAAAAGGAGAATGATATTTTTAATTGCTTCTAATTGACCTAGTTTACCAAGCCCTGCCTAACAACTCACAAATCAAGCACTACGCATTAATAAAAGAACACAAATTTTATAGAAGTCATACTTAATGGTGTTTACTTATTTTGTAGATTACATTTTATAGATTATACTTTCATGAAAACATTTTCAATGTGTGTCATTTATAAATGGACTAATTATTTTCGTTGTATTTATGCATTTTGACCAGTGCAGTGTTTCAAGCACTTTGAAACGGTGAATCAATTTGCGAAGCAATTGGTTTAATTGATTCAGAGTTTCAAAAAGTTTCTCACATCACTAATCAGCCTCACCGCCTTCATTAGAGGTTTCTAGCAATAAGCCTCTATTGCAAGCGACCACAGATGTATATTTTTATCATTCTGAGGGATGGTCTCTTGTGTGCTTGCTTTTTTTGTAGCCAAAGCATTTTTATTGCCCCCCCTAGTGGCTGGCTGCTGTATAGGTCATAAACCCCACCCTTTCCATGTAATCAAATGGGACATGAGCTAAACTAAAACATCCAATTACAGATGTATGTTCAACGCATCCACGTAGCAGATGCATGTTCAAGTGTTCGTTTTCCCAAGATTTTTTGATGCTATAAAAACGGGTGTAATGTCATGTTTGACAGCTTAGTCTGCGGGAGTATGTGCGAGACTGTGGCTCCACCTCAGGATCACACTACAGTGCAGACTTGGGCTGTGTCTGAAATCACCCCCATACCTTTAAATAAGGCACTATTGAGGGAACATCCATTTGTAGTGAACCGCAAGTGTACAACCGATGTACACTCAATGGCTAGAGAATACCCATAATGCACTGTGAGGCCCTGTCCCAAATGACACCCTAATCACTCATGGTCTTCCTACGAATCTGCACTTTTGTGACGTAAGGTTGCTTTGATTGTCTGCTGTGGAGTTCGCTTCAGTATGGGCTTGGCAAAAGTCTGCATCAAGGGCGCATATCGACCAGAAAGGGGGGGCGCTCACGAGCACACTTCTGAAACCTAAAATGACAAATGAGACACCCTACGGTCTCATGGACTTGACGGACACATGTGCTTGGCAGCCATTGTAAGTCCACAAGTGCATATGAAGTGTGCCACTTGGGACATGGCCTGAGAGAGTCGTGTTGAATGAATTCCCACATCTGACCAGAAGATGGCGCCAGCAACTGAATCATCCATCCATCCATTTTCCAAACTGCTGGTCCAATGTGGCTACAGCATAATATCATACAGGTATAAATCTTTTTAACTGATTATTCAATTGTTTATTTAAGGTTTCCATGACAGAGTTCAAGATAAATCTTTTCATTACTACTGCAGCTGCCAGTTTGCTGAGTTTATTAAACAAATTATTAAACAAAGCAGCAGTCCTTCCGGCGCACTCAGTGTCCGAATTCACTCACTTGTTTCCATTCACTTGCTCAAGTGGACAATGAGGGTAAAGGGGGTGATTTTGAACACAGCCTAGGGGCTCCGAACAACGTGATCAGCAACAACGGTTAGCGGCTGCTGGGATACTTAATTTTTCTACAGTGGAAGGAATGGTGCGTTCAAGTCATGTCGGAAGATGGGTCAATGGGTTAGTTCACCCAAAAATGAAATTTCTGTCATTAAGTACTCACCCTCATGTCGCCCCAAACCCGCAAGACCTTTGTTTGTCTTCGGAACACAAATTAAGATATTTTGGATGAAATCACACATAGGCAGCAACAACATTGCACCTTTTGAGGTCCAGAAAGGTACTAAAGACATTTGTAAAATGTCGTCAACATGACTACAGTGGTTCAACCTTAATATTATGAATCGACGAGAATACTTTTTTTGCAAAAAAACAAAACAAAAATAACAACTTTATTCAACAAATTCGTCTGTCTCCTGTCATACTGCTATGCTATTTTTGTAGGAGAGCTTCAGTGTTTACGTGCGAAAGACAGAAATTTCATTTTTGTGTGAACTTACCCTTTAAAGAAGGTACACTGTCATCTTACTCCGATGAAAGGAACTTGAACGCACCTGATGCCGTAAACACGACTTCTCACCTCGTAAACAATGTACGAAGGCACCAGAAGCCGAAACACGCTGTCCATCTTTTTTTTTTTACAGTCTATGTAAAGAGGACTAATCACAGCTTTTGCAGTCAACATATTTATGCAATGTTTAAAGTTACATTTTTGGAGAGGTATACAGTGGGTACGGAAAGTATTCAGACCCCCTTACATTTTTCACTCTTTGTTATATTGCAGCCATTTGCTAAAATCATTGAAGTTCATTTTTTTTCCTCATTAATGTACACACAGTACCACATATTGACAGAAAAACACAGAATTGTTGATATTTTTGCAGATTTATTAAAAAAGAATAACTGAAATATCACATGGTCCTAAGTATTCTTCTGATCATTCTTGAGATGGTTCTACACCTTCATTTGAGTCCAGCTGTGTTTGATTATACTGATTGGACTTGATTAGGAAAGCCACACACCTTTCCATATAAGACCTTACAGGTTACAGTGCATGTCAGAGCAAATGAGAATCATGAGGTCAAAGGAACTGCCTGAAGAGCTCAGAGACATATTGTGGCAAGACACAGATCTGGCCAAGGTTACAAAAAAAATTCTGCTGCACTTAAGGCTCCTAAGAGCACAGTGGCCTCCATAATCCTTAAATGGAAGACGTTTGGGACGACCAGAACCCTTCCTAGAGCTGGTCGTCCGGCCAAACTGAGCTATCGGGGGAGAAGAGCCTTGGTGAGAGAGGTAAAGAAGAACCCAAAGATCACTGTGGCTGAGCTCCAGAGATGCAGTCGGGAGATGGGAGATAGTTGTAGAAAGTCAACCATCACTGCAGCCCTCCACCAGTCGGGGCTTTATGGCAGAGTGGCCCGACGGAAGCCTCTCCTCAGAGCAAGACACATGAAAGCCCACATGGAGTTTGCTTAAAAACACCTGAAGGACTCCAAGATGGTGAGAAATAAGATTCTCTGGTCTGATGAGACCAAGATAGAACTAAGCGGTATGTGTGGAGAAAACCAGGCACTGCTCATCACCTGTCCAATACAGTCCCAACAGTGAAGCATGGTGGTGGCAGCATCATGCTGTGGGGGTGTTTTTCAGCTGCAGGGACAGGACGACTGGTTGCAATCGAGAGAAAGATGAATGCGGCCGAGTACAGGGATATCCTGGACGAAAACCTTCTCCAGAGTGCTCAGGACCTCAGACTGGGCCGAAGGTTTACCTTCCAACAAGACAATGACCCTAAGCACACAGCTAAAATAACGAAGGAGTGGCTTCACAACAACTCTGTGACTGTTCTTGAATGGCCCAGCCAGAGCCCTGACTTAAACCCAATTGAGCATCTCTGGAGAGACCTAAAAATGGCTGTCCACCAACGTTTACCATCCAACCTGACAGAACTAGAGAGGATCTGCAAGGGGGAATGGCAGAGGATCCCCAAATCCAGGTGTGAAAAACTTGTTGCATCTTTCCCCAAAAGACTCATGGCTGTATTAGATCAAAAGGGTGCTTCTACTAAATACTGAGCAAAGGGTCTGAATACTTAGGACCATGTGATATTTCAGTTTTTCTTTTTTAATAAATCTGTAAAAATGTCAACAATTCTGTGTTTTCCTGTCAATATGGGGTGCTGTGTGTACAATAATGAGGGAAAAAATGAACTTAAATGATTTTAGCAAATGGCTGCAATATAACAAAGAGTGAAAAATTTAAGGGGGTCTGAATACTTTCCATACCCACTGAATGGTGTATGTCCAAAACAAAAGTATAAAAATGGCTAAAATGAGAAAATTACAATCAATGCAAATTTGAAGAAATTTATAGTAGCTTATAAAATTCACAGGTCTTATATATGAGGGAGACATCAATCTCAAAGTTCTCAATTACACCTTTGACACGGCCTGTGATTCTGCTGACCCACAGATCAGCCGTGGTCTGTTTGTGTATTTTATGTTCTACATAAATTATAAGCCATTCAGAAAGCACACGAGCAGACGCTCCATCAACAGCTGTTATTGACACAGGGCACTTTGCAACTAGACTTAAAGATAAATCACCGTGTGCTTATTGACATTTGGAAAATGCCGGCGTGGGTCGACCCGCACGCTGGTGGCATACAAAGCTGTGTTCGTGCTAATCCAGTTCCTCATGAGCGTGTTTTACAGTTTCATTTCGGCTGAGGGATTTAATGGATTCATTTGGAAGTCGTCAGACTAAAACAGAGATGTCAATGACTGCGCAGATAAAAGAGTGGCATTTCCCCGACATGATGAAAACAGAGCATCAAATCTTGCAAAGATCCTCTATCACACTGACTTTTAAAAATCTCCTAAATAAAAAGGTTCAACCTTTTAAATTCCACATTGATTTAGGTTCTGTTCTTCTGTGCCTTTGGGTTTTGGTGTTTTAATTAATGTAAAGGGTATAGGGCCTTTTAAAATGAAGGTTTAGCTTTTAAAAGCCAGGGTGAGAGCAGCGCTTCTAGGAATGAGTGCTATGTTCATGGCTTACATTTTTTTAATGGACTGAGGTGAAATTTTCTCATTGTCTGCACAGATGAATGCTCGGCTTGAAAGGAAATTCTTTGGAAAAGGAAATTACCTGGGCCACCGGCGTCTCGTGACAAAGACTGGTTGTACAGGGGGAAAACTACAACATTTCTTAAATCGAATGGAAAAGTCATGTCAGTTTCAAATTGATGTCTAATCAGGTATATGAAAGTGCAAAATGAATCAAATTGGTTTCCAAGGCTAGAAAACCAATGAGATAATTGTTTAAAAATAGAGATGCAATAGCATTTGAAAGTCTGATTCACATTTAGTTGGTTTGTTCGGATGGTTCATTTATACAAAATATATAACCTACTCCACTTTACTGCAAAAATTGTGCTTTCTTTTAATTTAGCCAAGAGGTCGTACCATGACTTATCGATCTTCTATTGGTCACACGTCTTCACATGATATGAATTCGCAGGTCAGTGTTCACCATACTGGAACTATGTGTAGTTTGGTAATTACCATAATTTTGTGATGACATCATGTGTGTCAGTATTATAGGTGCGTTCACGCGGCCTCGTAATTCCTGTAGTTACGAGATTCTAGCTTGTAAAAAGCGTTCACGTCCTCGTAGAGTTCGTAATTACAGCTTGTAAGCTGGGAGTTTTCTGAAAGCTCCCAGATGTACCACGTGGCTGCGCTGTACCACCTGACCGCTGTAGATTAATTTAGTAGTGATGGCCGATTTCGAAACACTGCTTCATGAAGCTCCGAAGCTTCATTAATCTTTTTGTTTCGAATCAGTGATTCGGAGCGTGTATCAAATTGCTAAAGTCACGTGATTTAGTAAACGAGGCTTCATCACGTCATCACTGTTTCGAAACAGTTCGAAATTTCAATGGTTCACCAACAGAGGGCGATGATAAAGTGAGCCCATGAATCATGCAGATTCTCTGAGAACTATTGAACAAGTGTCTGGGGCTTTACCCTATGGTTTTACCTGATCTCCGATCAGTTTTATACAGTTGTACATGTTTTAATTATACATTAGAATAATTAAAATGAATAATGGTAGTTATTAATCTCTTATTGGCCTGTTTAGCTTGAGCCATGGAACAGAGAAACAAGCCTTTAAAATTGATAAAAGAACACAAATTATACAGACACTCTGTATTTAATCTTATTAGATGATTAGTTCATTCCATTTAATTGATTTTACTTTAAATAAAACTTTTGCAATACATTTGTTAAAGTGTATTTTTAACGCATGTTTGGCCTGAGTTTTGTTGCATTTGCACTGCTCTGACCACTAGGGGTCACCGTGGAGACGGGTGTCAGATTGTTTCGAAGCCTCGAATCATTACGGCACATTTGATTCAGCTGCTTCAGTGTTTCATGAAGCCTCGATCTGCCCATCACTATCATTTAGGCGTCGATAGTGCTGCCATGGAAACGCATAATTCCCAGTTCAAGGACCAAAAGGACGTGAACAGCTCCGAATATAACGTCACGTGATGTCATTTCAAGATTCTGGTAAATACGAGGTGACGTGAACGCAGCATATGTTCTACTTAGATGAATGTGTTCATGTTTTTCTCCTCTGTCTCATTGGTTACTGATTATGCACTATTTGTTTCCATAGTTACTGATTAGATTCACCTGAATACCATTTAGCTTAGCTCCCCTTGTTTGTTCAGTGTATTTAAAGGTGCAGAAAGTAATACTGGCAGCTAGTGGTTAAAATGAATACTGCAGTCTTAATTCTAAATATTGGAGAGGGCCACTCCTCCTCAGACTGGACACTCATGCTGGTTGCCAGATTGAGGACAAGTAACGGGAACAAACAAAGTTGATGAGTTGATTTATCCCCTTTTTATACGCCTCTGGACATTATGGAAGCTTGTTTCAGCCATGAAATAAAAAATTAAAAAGGTAATTGAGACTTTTTTTTCTCACAATTCTGACTTTTTTTCTCAGGATTTCAAGGTGTAAAGTCTCAATTGCGTCCTGTAAAGTCAGATTTGCGTGATATTAAGTCAGAATTGTGACATATAAACTTGCAATTGCGTGTTATGAAGTCAAAATTGCAAGATATAAACTCACAATTCTGAGAAAAATGTCAGAATTGCAATTCTGAGAAAAAAATGACTTTACAGGACGCAATTGAGACTTTAGATCACGCAATTCTGAATTTACAAGACACAATTGTGTCTGTGAGATGCAAACTCGCAATTGTAAGAAAAGTCACAATTACCTTTTTTATTTTTATTTAATGGCAGAAACATGCTTCCATAGGACATGGAGGTTTTTAGATGGATACTGAAGCTTTTAAGTCAGGGAGAATCTGTGATTTCTGACCTAGTTTGTTTGCTGGCTTCCATTGCTGCATTATGCTGTGTTTTCTGCCAACTGGCAACCCAGGGTGATGAAATGCTATTGGGTAAACTGACAGTGGGCGGGATCACACAGACCAAAACAAAAAAGAATAACTGGCTGTAGCATTGTTTTTTCAGAGAAACAAGTATGTGAACTTAGCATGTTTCCTAAATCTCTGCAAACATATTATGATCATTTTTGTGCTTTAATACAGTCAAAAAAATGACATACAGCAGCTTTAAGCCTTATGTTTCTGTTACTCCTGGTTGATTCTCATTGATGTATTGTGCGTTTTTGCTCCTGAGATTATGCTAGATTTGTTAAGTTTAATGAAGCCTGTTATTTTCTTCATCTTGATCATGCGCTGCTATCATCACACAATATGACATTCTACTCGAAGCTGTTCACATTCTTGGACTGGGAATTATGCCTTTATGTGCAAAACTATCAACACCTGAATTAATCTGCAGTGGTCAGGGTGGTACAAGTAGGAAATTTACAAGTTACAAGTTGTATTTACAAGGGACATGAAGTGAATGCACCGAAATGCAAAACTTTGCATGAGCTTGTGTTTCTGGTCTCTAGCATGTGTATGTGTATGAATGGAAGTCAATGGAATGAAAAAGTGTGACCACCGCTTAACACTGAAGACTGTCCTATTCTGTCCTATCGTTTCTGATTGCATTTTATTCATTAATCTCACCACTCTCAAATGCTTGTTTACCATTGAGTTATTCAAATCGGTCAAAAGAACGATTCATTTACATAAACATTGTCTTTCTGTAACCTGTGCGGGCCAAGAAAGTGTGTTTGTTCACTGGGTCATGGTCTCACTGTTGGGTTTAATTGTGCATCAAAGTGGATTATAGGACTCCTGGCCAATATGTTCCAGAATGGTGTGGCTAAAGATCAGGGCTGGGAACTGGAAGGGTGCTTGTTCAAACTTTATGTGAGCCTTTTACCAAGGCAATTCCTATAATTCCTGTGCCATATGAAAAACTGCAAATTAATGTCAATGCTAATAGCTAGCTTTCTCAAGATATTATAAAACTCATTTTTCAGGAAGATTGTTCCTGTAATATGTGTGTCAGTTTGGATAAAAAGGTTCTTTATAATGGAAAAAGAGGTACTTTGGATTATTAAAATGTTCTCAATAAGAAAAGTGGTTATTTTGTTCTCTGAAAGGTCCTTTGGACAGAATGGTTATTCTATGGCATTTCTGTGAAAACCCCCTTTTGGATCCTTAATTTTTAAGAGTGTAGGCTATATATAATAATAATGCTTAATAAACAAGCATTTTGTGAATTTCAAATGTTACAATTCTGTGGAATTCTACAGGCCCAGATACTGACTATATATAAGTCCCTTTCAGACAAGTCATTTCACTCGGCGGCCATCTTTGAAACGCCTCTCGAGGCATCGTGCAATCTCTTTGAATGGGGAAAAATCTAATTCTCCAAAACTGTTCGCCAACCTTACGATTAAATTTCATATTTAAAAATCACCAATGAAATCTAACAACAACCGGCTCATAAATTTAGTTAAACGTCCAAATCATGACAAAAAAACTATATTTTTCAGGCTGGATCAAGCTACTATGCATGCGCAGACCTAAATGCGCGTCTCTTCGGAGGCGCGCGTCTGACTGTTTCTATAGAAACCGGTGATTCTAAGGCAGGGGTACTCAACAGGCGGCCCGCGGGCCGCATCCGGCCCGTCAGCATTAAATTTGTGGCCCGCATCATGCTACATATAAATGTATATTTATTATAATTTGCGTCCAAAATTAGCGTGAATATTATTTATTTATTTTTTTTACACGTACACAAGGGTAGGCGTACAGTGCGCGTGACACTGTAATCATCAGCAGAGAACGCGTATAGTGTAGGCTACACGCGCAGCACAGTTTTTCTAACCGCAAAGAACAATATAAACTGAAGGCACTTTGCACGCGCGCATTGAATAGTTTTTGCACTAATTTAGTTTGTCCACAAGGTGTCAGCACTGAAACGGGCTGTTGTTTCAGTCTGAAAAGAAGACGGAACAAGAGTAACAACCCTATGGTAACAACAAACACAATAGCCGACCGTGTTGAAGAGCGCTTGTTTGAGGGGATTAAAAGATACCAGCAACTCTAATTTAAACAAGTACAAAGACATTTTATTGTAACTATTTGAGCGAAAAAGACTAGACAAGCATGAATCTCTCTAGTGCGCATGTGTCGAGCACTTTGTGTTCGTGAACGCCACCAAAGGCTCGAGACTGTGCGCGCAAGTAAAAAACAAAGTAACCTTATTTTTCCATGATGAAATGCAGTTGACATTCCTCAAACTTTGCAATGTGTAAGTTGCCGAGCATCATGAAAAACAAACCTTTTATTCTTAATGTCAATGTGTTATAAACAGAAAGCAAGCAGCTCTCCCATTACAGATCTGTCATCACATAATTGAGCTCACGGAGAATATCTGATTTATCATGTTTACAACATTGGTTATAGTTAGATAATTCATGAGATTGTGATTGAACATTAAAAAAAAAGAAAAAAAGATTTTTGGATTCTTACCAAATTAAAAGGTAATAATAATATAAATAATAAAACGTTTATTCTCTGAGTATAAATAGGTGCTATAAAAAGTGTTAAAAAGGTGCAATGGAGTATAAAAAGACTATAAAAAAAGTGCAATGTTTTCGTTTTACGGACAAACTCTTATCAGCCAGTGAACAGCCAGACCTTACATTTCTTGTGAATAGAAATGAAATAAGGATGAATAAAGAAAGAATAAGGATTTCTTTTCATCAGTTCTTGTTTTTCTTTATGCATTTGTACATTAAGAATACAGCAAGACAAGCTATTAATCCTTTTTTTAAATGCCATTCATCATGTTAAGTGACACTTTAAAAAGGACACCATACTATTAAGACTTAGCTAGATAATAAACTGCACTTTTAGTAAATAAACAGTAAAACTACAAATATTGTCTTAAGTAGGCCTAAAAAGTCTTACGATCCAAGTTATAACTTGTGGCCCTTCGCGTTTCATTTGGTTGAAATGCGGCCCTCTTGGCCTCTGAACTTGAGTACCCCTGTTCTAAGGGCTCTCACACCGGACGCGAAGCTCAGCGCCGCGCAACGCCGCGACATGTCTTAACATTGTTTTCTATTGTTTTCTGGGCGCTGCGGACAGGCGCCGAATATCGCCGCCGGTGTGCGTACACTCATAGAAAATAATGTGTTCGAATTTTAAAAACGTGTCGTGGCGCTGCGCGGCGCTGAGCTTCGCGTCAGGTGTGCGAGCCCCTTAACGGCCGCTGAAGTGACGCGATGACTTTCCCAGTCGGCGATTGGCTCTTATTTAGAAGGCGGGACTTATTCTGCCATATTGTGCGTTACACTTTCTCCCATTCAAAACAATACGAGTGACACATCTTGTGTTATTCTATAGTCTTTGCTATATATAGGCTACTGTTATTTTTTTCCAAGAGCAGCATTTTTAGGCAAACAAAATTTATCATTCTTCCCATGAGCTCTCTCCAGGTATGTGTTCTCTAATGGAAAATGGTGAAGATGCTGGAGAACTTGAAGCAAAAGATCAAGTTGTTCAATCAATGATTTCTACTGGCTTAAACAGCCTAGAATATGATGTTTGGGGTATTAAGCAATGTTCAAAATGGCTCTAGACCATGATACAGTTTGAAATAATCATGAGTCATGTAACAAAGCTGTCTTTAAAGCATCTTCGGGCGGTATTTCTGCAGTGACAGGTTTCACATAAGCCACTAAACAATTTATCAGATTGGATTTCCACGTTTCCCAGGAAACCCCAGACACTTGCACAGGTGAAGAGGAGCAACATAAACCTGCATCTACTGTTTTCATGATGACTGTTACACCCACGCAGCTGTGAGGAAAAGTTTATCTTCCAAAACATCTAACATTTAAATATCGCAGTGCACATTTATGTGAGTGTGCCTTCTTAGTTAAGTGTATTCGATTTCCCCTTCAAGCAATTCTCTTCCAATCAGAAGTGCTCATTTCCATTCAAGTGGCATCCGGCTAAACTAAACAAATAATTCTGCTCTGGTATTCCGAAATTCACAAGAGGCCCTGCCCTCACCTCGGGGGCACCAATCACAGCAAACGGCCACTGGATGAGTGATTAGACGCCAGGCATGATTTGACCTTCAGGCTTTGTGTTGGCAAGCTTTAAAATACAAAAAAGAGTGTGACATGATCTCTTGATCTCCTTCCCTGTCTCATCTTGGACAACAACACATTTTTTGATTGCCTGCACACACAAGATTCACGCCCTCTGAATAGAAAACAGCTTTTAAATGATTTCTTTTTGCAGAGAGTTCAAAGTCTATTTACATTTAGTACTTAATATAATTGTATGTGTGTCCTGATAAGACAGAGAAGTGATTGATTCAATTTGTCAGTCTATGATGAGTGAGCAACTGTACTAAATGATAATCAGAGATTATTACATTCAATACAAATACTGTTTATTATATGTAAGTTATATACTTTTCAGCAGAGGTGGCCTTTGCAATTCGGAGGCCCATTTAAAAAAAAAACAGTTGGAAAAATTTAATGATTTTAAAAACTGACAGTAGGTGACGGCAAATCATTGTCCTCACGTTAGTCATTCAGACAAACAATTCATTCAAAACGTGGACTCATTCAGTTGCTCTGACACAATGGCTCTACTATGGATTTGTTGCAAAACAAAGCAGAAACAGAAAGTTCTAAGTCTAAAATGTAAGTCGCATAACATTAACCTTGTTTATTGAGCTGTTGTATAAAATCAGATGATCTGGAAAACAACACTCTATATCCTGTTATAAATATTAAAAACAAGAACTCATACATTGGTTGCACTTTATTTTAAGGTGACATAGTTATATTGAACTTACCCAAATAAGTACTGAGTAATATATACTTACTATAGAGTTACAGTCAGGGTTTGGTTTAGGGTTAGTTATTTGTAATTATTTATCATTTACTGTTATTACTATTGTAAGTAAATGTCCAAAACTTTCACTTTCAACTTTCAGTCCAGCACTCTAGGCAAAATAAGTATATGCCGCCCCCTACATGCACATTTTTAAGAGTAAAAAATGCCAATTTATCATATTGGAGCAAAGAGGATACACAGACAAGACAGAGCAGGTTCCTTTTGATATGAAACAAAGTTTCAAATTTTGTAATTTTTAAAGAAATTTCAACAATACATACCGTTTTGTGGCTCTTTAGTGCCGTTCAAGCAGCTTGTGAACCGATCATCTCATCCTGTTAATTTATAGCATCAAATAAACATGAAGGAATGTTTCAACTCCGGAAAGACGTCAGTACACACCACTTGCCAAATTCAAGTACAACTACGCAAAAAAATAATAATAATAATAAAAAAAAGTCCAACGACGTTAATCTACTAACTCCCCTGACTGCTTTGCCAGACACAATGGCGGATTCGGCGTTATGATTGGTTAGATAGCCTGTCAGTCAAACTCCCAGCGAAGACATTATTGTCGATCGTGCTCGTCATGGTGCAGCGCCCTCTAGTGATCTGGCACCCTGGCAATTGCCCAGTTTGCCCAGCGCTTCCTGCTTGTAAGTACATCACCTTAAAATAAAGTGTTACCGGGACATTTTTGTCCATTATATCTTGATTTTTGGGAGATAATTTTATTAAATTTGGTGGCTCTTTTTCGAGCGCAAGCGGACGGACGCTACTGCTTTTCAGGGTACCATAACAGTGGGTGATTCCCCCTAATCTTACGCTTGACCATACAGGGCTGTACTCTCTCACACTAAATACTCATATTCTGTAGCCTTCTATATCTGATTATATGTAAGTTAGAACTTGTGAAATCACTAAAAGAGATCAAAAAGTCTAAAAGACTTAAAAGACTAAAAGACAACAGTCATTCGTACTGGAAGCAAGCTATACTGGTCACGCTGTATATTTTTTAAAGAGGTTGGTTCACCCAAAAATGAAAATTCTGTCTTTCTGCTGTACACAAAGGAAGATATTTGGAAGAATGTTTGTAACCAAGCAGATGTCACCCCCCTATTGACTACCATACTATATCTTTTTCCTACTATGGTGGTCAATGGGGGCGAGATCTGCTTGGTTTCAAACATTCTTCCAAATATCTTTCTTTGTGTACAGTAGAACAAAGAAATTTATACAGGTTTGGAACAACTTGAGGGTGAGTAAATGATGACAGAATTTTCGTTTTTGGGTGAACTATCCCTTTAATTAGGCCTTCCAAAATGAACCTACTCATAAGAGTAATTTGTTTGTGAATCGAACCACACTGGTTGCGTTCCATGTTTGTTTATACGTAGTATAGCCTGCGAGGACAACTCATTAGAAAGACGCTTCCAGCCATTATTTCACAGTAGACGTCTTATTATTGCATCACATTCAATGCAGACAGCTCAGGTAAAATATGATTTTTAGGCGCTGAAGATTCAGCAGGGGGAGAACTGCTTGTGTAAAGCAGTGCAAGAAACTTTGACCCACAATGTGAAAACAGACAGCTTGACAGCTGATCAGAACAATAATATAAAAGTGCTATTAGGCGACTGCACAGAGAAAATCGCGATTTTATGGACCAGAGGTGTTAGTGAGGAAAATGACTGACCCATAAAGGCTCATTAAAGAGATTGTTTATGCAAAAATTTAAATTCTGTCTTTGTTTACTAATGTCATTCCAAACCTCTTTGCAACACAAAAGCAAATGTGGTTATTTTTCTTACACAGAGATATTGTATGACTTGTAAAGTAGTGCACATTCTCTGCTTAAAGGACAATTTTTTGTTGTTGTTGAACTATCCCTTTAAGTGTCAGTGAAGAGCTGAACTAGCATTTCCAGCACCATAAACAGCCTTCCTGCAAAAAACCTTTAAAGATAAAAGATCAACAAATCACCTTAAAAACATTACATGACACATCCACCCTCCATGTAGCACTCGGCTCTGAATGCGAACGCACCGCAATTACACCTTACAGTAAGGTGCACACTGCCGACGCTCTGAAAATCAATCATTTGGGATTGTTTTTTACAGTTTTAATGGGTTCCTGTGACCTTGCACCTGGTATTCTTTGGAGTGGAAAGCACTTCAGACTTCAGCCTGTCGATTTTCCGATTTTAGAAATAAGTTGCGGCCAAATCATCCGGGTCAACAGCAACCCAGCCAAAAAGTTCAGAATTGGGATCTTCAGGCATTTATCCAGAAGGAAAGATATGCTTTTAAAATAAATGTCTCCATCGTTTTGATATATGCGGCGGCTGTTGGTGACAGTGGCAGTTTGTGGGTGAGCTGATCTTTGCTGTGGATGATATCAGACGCCCGGCCTGCATTAGTCTGTCCACTTTATGGCTGCAGCCAGCGCTTTCCTTCCTCTTATCTGGCGAGAGTTCAGAAGTGACGGATGCATTAGGACATGCACTAGTAGCTTTCAAGAGCTTAAATCCATTTGCTGGATTATCACTTTGAGCCCCTGTGTAATGACATGGCTCAACCCCAAACATCTTCCAGGATGTCGGACACGAAGGGTCGTTTTTTTAGCACGACCCTCGTGGCCCTTTTTAAAACGCCAACACTGCTAACATTTGCATTTTTCATCAAGCGGACGGGGTTTAACTCATTTAATGTACATCTGACTCTTGTATTAGCTTCAAACTATGGGTACACTCTTAAAAATAAATGTTCTTCATTGGCATCGATGGTTCCATGAAGAAAATTCATGGAACCTTTCCACTGCACTAAAGGTTCTTTATAGTGGAAAAAGGTTCTTTAGATTATTAAAAGGGACCCTTTTTACAAGATTCTGGTGTCCCTAGAATGTGTCTGTGAAGTTTCAGCTCAAAATACCCCACAGATCATTACTATAGCTTGACAAATTTGCCCCTATTTGGGGGTGAGCAAAAACACACCGTGTTTGTGTGTGTCCCTTTAAATGCAAATGAGCTGCTTCTCCCGGCCCACTTTAAAAAAGAGGGTGGAGCTTTAACAGCTTGCACTTCGATTGATCAACAACAACAAAGCTGGAGAATCTCACACAGACAAAATGATGATTGTCAGTAATGGTGTTACGATACGAAAAATAACATTGAACTTGAATGCGATTATCGCTTAAACGCGATTCTTAGTGTGATTATGAAATCGTAATGGCTGTGATTGTTTTTTTTTTTTTCACAGCTTGTCAATGAACTATGGCTCCAAATGCTAATCCATCTGAAAGCACTGCGAGTTTGAGTCGCTTATAATGTACATTTGAAAAAGCAACACGCGTCAAACTTCTTTTCAGACACGAGAAGCATTTATTAACATCTTGTCCAACAAAAGACAACATTTAATAACATGTTTTTACTCCAAACTTGAGCGTCCTGTGAGATGATGTGGCTTCTTACACAGAATAAGGCAGTCGTGTGTTTATTAGTCATGTTTAATTAATCAAAGCGTTTCAATCTTCTGTTTATTCAGCTACAGTGATATGATGTGTGTTATCTTCTTCTGCTGCAGGGCATATTTTGATTTTCTGCGCAAGAGCGCCCTCTGGCTTTCAGATGGAGAAGCATTTACTACTGATCACAGAGCCGTACAGCTCTGACAAGCCACGCATTAAATAATCGCAGCCTTTGCTATATCGCGTGCGATTTTAACGCAATAAATCGTGCATCCCTAGTGTTCAGCCTTACATTGTTCAAACCGGAGTCGGACACTGATGGAGAGATTCAGGAAGAAGTTACAACTTTTAGAATGCATCTAGTTTTTTTCTGAATTGGTAGTGGATAAATGTATGTAGTTGCTGTGGAGTTGATTCAACTCATCGACTAGCATGTGCCGTCATGTTAATCTTTTGTGCAAATCCAGCGTTGAATTGACCATCGTTTGTGAAGCAGTCTAAATTGATGGCATGGCAACAACACTCTACTCTACAACTCTTCCTCTTCTCAGCAGCACAACATGGCCTCATCCTCTTTGTTGTGTGTTCCTGGGGGTGGGGTTTATGCAAATTTGGGGGTTTGTGATGTCACCAACCCAGGAAGAAGCTTGCTGTAGTCCTTAAAAAGTGATTTCTGTAAAAGAAATTATCTCCCTTTGCATTGAACTTTGAGCTTCGTAACTTTGCAGATGTTGTTTATGCTCAAACAGCAACATTACACAATAGTAAAGTTAAAAAAGTGAAATCATAATCAAGGACCCCTTTAAAATGTTCTAAACAGTAAGAACATTTAAGAACTTTTTACTGAAAAGTTATTTGGGGAATCTTCTATGGCATCACTATATTACTTTTGGAACCTTTATTTTTAATTAATTTGTCATTTCGATTTAATTGTACAGTTTTATTGGGTATGTCTAATTGTATTCAAAACAAAAATTTTTGCTCAACATGAATCATAAGTTTGATTCCCAGCGAAATTATGCCTGAACTATTAAAAAATATATAGGCTATGCCTTCAACGCAGTGGAATATTTCGGATAAAAGCATCTGCCAAAAGCATACATGTAGCTACATACCCACAGATGGTAGTTGAGAAACTTACATTAAAACAGTTTTTATTTTGGGTCTGTGCAGTCTGTGCCTCAAACTCACTCAATGGAAGTTTCAAGAAATTGACTCAGAAAATAAACTCCCAGAAGGGCGCAAAAGCATAGCCAAAAGCATAGCACCGCTCGTGTTTTGTCGGCAAAAAAAGTATTCCTCCACTTACAAGCGACTCGATAATGGTGCAAACGTCTTTAACATCTATGTGAGATATTCAAAGAGGTGTTCGCACGTTGTAATATGAGTGCCTTACTTCCAGGACATTAATGCTCTTCAATTGAATAAAAGAAGAAATCAATATCAAGGGGTGGTGGGGCTATCCTGCCCTGAACTCAGGTTACCTTCTGTTTCATCATTTTTTTCAGTTCGCTTGTTTGAATTTGTACGTGCGTGTGTGCGTTTGCGCGAGACAGAAGCTGAGGGAGAGGAATAATGAAGCCTGTCTTCCCATCATGATGCCTTTCCCATGCCGCATTACTCTAGTGCCATCAGACGGCAAGGGAGGCCATCAGCAGCTCTGCATTCCTACGACTCTACTAATTATTCTCCTGCCTTTTTATTAGACTACAACCATCAGAGGGAGAGAAGGGGAAAGGCATCATCATCATCTCCAGCCTAATTTTCCCCCTCTCCCTATCTATCTATTTCCCGTCAGACTCTGGTCTGAAGGAGGCCGTTGCTTTTATCACACAGATTACTTCACAGGGTGACTCCAAGCCATTAAATTCTTATCTGTGTCAGAGTTGAAATATGATGTTTATGGTCCTGTCTGGCTATTAGTGTTAGAACTGAGATCTCATATCCACGACAGGCTCGGTAGCCACTACAGAATTGATTAGGTGACCATGTCGCTTGATTTGAACGTGAAAGCTGTATTACACCACAAATGATATACACCAAACATTAAGAGGAGCATTAATATTAGGGACTATGTGGCTGTGTGCACAACAACATTTTGTCAAAGATAAGCTTGTTAAATACTAAATTAGACCAACAAACCTAAACTTTGGACTTTTGGATTTCCAGATATCGAATGATATACCCATTTGTTTGGCATGTGCCATATTTTTTCCATTTTGTTGTGTATATTCAGGCCCAGAAATGGTCCATCTGCGCCATCTTATGGCCAAAGTGTTACTGCATCTGTACTAATACACTACTAATAGTTCATGTTTTGTCCACGTATAATCAGATACAGATTCACAAAAAAAGCTTTACATGATTGATAAAATGATTTATAACAATAAACCAAAATTAAGCTTTATTGGCATGATTATTGAAGGTTCAGTATGTATAAATTATCCAGAACCCAGTCAGTATCTGGTGTGATTTGCCTCACGCAGTGCAACACATCTCCTTCGCATAGAGTTGATCAGGTTGTTGATTGTGGCCTGTGGAATGTTGGTCCACTCCTCTTCAATGGCTGTGTGAAGTTGCTGGATATTGGCAGGAACTGGAACACGGTGTCGTATATGCCGATCCAGAGCATCCCAAACATGCTCAATGGGTGACATGTCCGGTGAGTATGCTGCCATGCAAGAACTGGGATGTTTTCAGCTTCCAGGAATTGTGTGCAGATCCTTGCAACATGGGGCCGGGATTCATCCGTGAAGAGAACACCTTTCCAAAGTGCCAGACGCTATTGAATGTGAGCATTTGCCCACTCAAGTCGGTTACGATGACAAACTGCAGTCAGACCCCGATGAGGACGACGAGCTTGCAGGTGAACTTCCCTGAGACGCTTTCTGACAGTTTGTGCAGAAATTCTCTGGTTATGCAAACCAATTGTTGTCCGGGTGGCTGGTCTCAGATGATCTTGGAGGTGAAGATGCTGGATGTGGAGGTCCTGGGCTGGTGTGGTTACACGTGGTCTGCGGTTGTGAGGCCGGTTGGATGTACTGCCAAATTCTCTGAAACGCCTTGGGAGAGCGCTTATGGTAGAGAAATGAACTTCAATTCACGGGCAACAGATTTAGCCAGATTTGTGAACAATTTTTGACAGAAATAGGCCTTTTGTTTACATAGAAAAAGTCTTAGATCTTTGAATTCAGCTCATGAAAATGGGGAAAAAACAAAAGTGTTGCGTTTATAATTTTGTTCAGTGTATGTACCATGTTTAAGTCTTTAAATAAATACATATATTAAATACATATTATGTATGTTATAATTTGTATTTAAAGACCTAAACAAATAAAAATACTGCTTCTACTACTAATTAATGTACAAACCCGATTCCAAAAAAGTTGGGACACTGTACAAATTGTGAATAAAAACAGAATGCAATGATGTGGAAGTTTCAAATTTCAATATTTTATTCAGAATACAACATAGATGACATATCAAATGTTTAAACTAAGAAAATTTATCATTTTAAGGGAAAAATAAGTTGATTTTAAATTTCATGGCATCAACACATCTCAAATAAGTTGGGACAAGGCCATGTTTACCACTGTGTGGCATCCGCTCTTCTTTTTATAACAGTCTGCAAATATCTGGGGACTGAGGAGACAAGTTGCCCAAGTTTAGGAATAGGAATGTTGTCCCATTCTTGTCTAATACAGGCTTCTAGTTGTCAACTGTCTTAGGTCTTCTTTGTCGCATCTTCCTCTTTATGATGTGCCAAATGTTTTCTATGGGTGAAAGATCTGGACTGCAGGCTGGCCATTTCAGTACCCGGATCCTTCATCTACGCAGCCATGATGTTGTAATTGATGCATTTTCCAACATGACAATGCCAGACCACATACTGCAAGGTCTTCCCTGAAAGAGACGACATCTGGATGGGAGCATATGTTGTTCTAGAACTTGGATATACCTTTCAGCATTGATGGTGCCTTTCCAGATGTGTAAGCTGCCCATGCCACACACACTCATGCAACCCCATACCATCAGAGATGCAGGCTTCTGAACTGAGCGCTGATAACAACTTGGGTTGTCCTTGTCCTCTTTAGGCCGGCGTCCCAGTTTTCCAAAAAGAACTCCATAATTTGATTCGTCTGACCACAGAACAGTTTTCCACTTTGCCACAGTGCATTTTAAATGAGCTTTGGCCCAGAGAAAACGTCTGCGCTTCTGGATCATGTTTAGATATGGCTTCTTTTTTGACCTATAGAGTTTTAGCCGGCAACGGTGAATGGCACGGTGGATTGTGTTCACCGACAATGTTTTCTGGAAGTATTCCTGAGCCCATGTTGTGATTTCCATTACAGTAGCATTCCTGTATGTGATGCAGTGCCGTCTAAGGGCCCGAAGTTCACGGACATCCAGTATGGTTTTCCGGCCTTGACCCTTACGCATAGAGATTGTTCCAGATTCTCTGAATCTTTGGATGATATTATGCACTGTAGATGATGATAACTTCAAACTCTTTGCAGCTTTTCTCTGAGAAACTCCTTTCTGATATTGCTCCACTATTTTTCGCCGCAGCATTGGGGAATTGGTGATCCTCTGTCCATCTTGACTTCTGAGAGACACTGCCACTCTGAGAGGCTCTTTTTATACCCAATCATGTTGCCAGTTGACCTAATAAGTTGCAAATTGGTCCTCCAGCTGTTCCTTATATGTACATTTAACTTTTACGGCCTCTTATTGCTACCTGTCCCAACTTTTTTGGAATGTGTAGCTCTCATGAAATCCAAAATGAGCCAATATTTGGCATGACATTTCAAAATGTCTCACTTTCATTTGATATGTTATCTATATTCTATTGTGAATAAAATAGAAGTTTATGAGATATGTAAATTATTGCATTCCTTTTTTTATTCACAATTTGTACAGTGCCCCAACTTTTTTGGAATCGGGTTTGTAGTCTATGTGTTAACAATATAATTTAAATATATTAGACTATGTACTATTACTCTTTTATTGTTGTTTTTTCTTGATATTGAGGCCAAACTATATGCTTTATTTTACATTCTGAACCTTTTATAGTTTTCCGAATATTTTATATTGATATTGTATGATTGTATTATTTGACTTATATGCTTGTGAAGCAGTTTGAGTTTTTTTATGTATGAAAAGAGCTATACAAATAAATGTTGATTATATTATTATTATTATTATTACTTTAAATGTACTATAAATGAAAAGCACACACACACACACGTTATGTAATAATAATATTATTTACCAAATAATTACATCCGCCATCAATTACATCAAGTGCAAAACTATATAAATGCATTTAAATAAACATTGCTGGCCTATATAATAAAACAGTATATGAGCAGAATTAACCAATGAACTAAAGCGCGTATTTTGTTTCCATATAGTTTTTACTTTCAAATGTGTCTGCCGCTGACCTGCCTGCACTGTTGCGCCGCGCTGGTATTTACGACATTTGCGTTCGGAAGACGTCAGTATGCGGGCACACATGTGGAGTGCGGCGTGTGTTTCTGCATTCAGAGTCCTGACTCAAGTCTGTGTGTCATCTCAGCGAGTTAAAGCATTTCCACCGGTGTTTACAGCCCACAGCCTCTCTCTCTACAGTCCATGTGCCTCTGTGCTCGTCAAGGGTTTGATGTCAAGAAGACGACCTCACAGTAGGAAGATGTCACAGTCCTTGGCGCAGCGGATGGTCTGGGTGGATCTGGAGGTAAATAAACAGCTGTTGAAGAACACAATTACATAATTTTGTCTTTTTATATGATTTAAGTCAAAACCAAGATGTTGTTTTAACGGAAACGACAGTTTATGACCGAGAATCAGCAGCTCGATGCTAAATGAATTTGCATGGGTTTATATACGTGAAATGATCATAGAATCAAACAATCATCAAACATGTCATCTGCTTATATAGCCACTTAAATACAGTCTATTCATATGTCAAAACTTGTTTGGATAAGATTTAGATTAGTCACTGCAGCTGATGACTAGCCGACCTGCTTGTTTACAAGCTTTTGCACACCCTACGCAGTTTTTGTCCAGGAACTCTTTACAAATAAGTTGTCATCAGCAGTGATTGTGCAGTTATAAGAATGATTGGTTTTGAAGTGCCAATGTACTTCCTGTTTCAGATGACAGGGCTGGATATCGAGAAGGACAAGATTATTGAGATGGCTTGCATAGTTACAGACTCTGACCTGAACGTCATTGCAGAGGTGGGTGATTCTTCCCATGCAGTCAGAATTGGGCCATGTACATACTACCTGCAAAAATCCAGATTATATCCAGATGGGTCTTTGAAAGTCTGGACATAAAAAAAAAAAAAAAACACATTAAATCTGTCATATCTGATTTAAACCACATTTGGAGGTGGTTTGAAATGCGATTTAAATCAGATTTTTACAGATGCTTCTCAGTCTGGACACTCTAGCTTCACAAATCGGATTTCAAATTGTCTATTGTGTCCCCCTTAACGTGACACACAACGATAACATCAAAACCTCACTCCTCGCTGCACAGCAAAGCCGGCCGTGTCTATAGCAGGGAACTTCACTATCACAATATGTACCAGTCTTCATGTTTGTTAGTTTTGAGGTGACGTATATACTTGTGTGCACTTATAAATTGACAGAATTGGCTTTTAAGTTCAAGTTTAGGTATAAAGTATATTTAAAAACAACAAATGTTGTATGAAACTGCTGTACAATCAGGATAAATTGAATAAATGTAAAATTCAACAGAATATGGAAGGATCATACTTTTAATTAATGCCTTTGATTAATTGATCAAATGCAAGAGTTTTGGCAGTTTGCAGGGGCTGGAGCCTTCAGGTGTGTGTTAACACAATGCTAAGGAGGAAAGTAGTGATCTTAAGAGAAGCAATTGTTGCTGCCATCAGTCTGGGAAGGGTTATACGGCTATTTTAAGTCATCATTCTACAGTGAGGAAGATTATTCACAAGTGGAAAACATTCAAGAGGAAGATTATTCACAAGTGGAAAACATTCAAGACAGTTGACAATCCCAACAAATTCAGCCAAATTTCAGACCATGCATTGCTCAGAGACAAACTGCAAAAAAAAACAAAAACTACACCTCAGACTCTACAGGCCACAGTTAACATGTTAAATGTTAAAGACCGTACAATACAGAACAGATGGGACAAATGTGGCTTGTGTGGAACGGTTGCCAGGAGAAAGCCTCATGTCTCTAAAAAGAACATTGCAGCACAGCTTAGGTTTGCAAAATTGCATCTGAACAAACCACAAGACTTCTGGAACAATGTGCTTTGGACAGACAAGACTAAAATGGAGATGTTTGGCCATAATGCACAGCGCCAAGTTTGGCAAAAACCAAACACAGTATATCAGCAAAAACGCCTCATACCAAAAGTCCATCATGCTATTGGAGGGTTGATGATTTGCGCTTATTTTGTAGCCACAGGACCTGGCCACCTTGTAGTCATTGTGTCGACCAAGAACTCCTCTCTCTGTATATTGAAGTATTTTAAAGTCAAATGTGAGACCATTTGAAATTGGGTCATACAACAGGACAATAACCCCAAGAACACCAGCAAATCTACAACAGAATGGCTGAAAAAGAAAATAATCGAGGTGTTGCAGTGGCCCAGTCAGATTTCAGACCTTAACCCGACTGAAATGCTGTGGCGGGACCTTAATGCTGCATTCACACGGGGCGTTGACGCTTGACTGAGGGCGTGTCTGAAGCTTGGTGCTGATGTGACCGTCATAGTGACAACAGCCAATGACATTACTTTCCGGTGTTAGATGAATGCAGTTAGCTGGAGTCTGCGCTAGGGTATTTGCATAAGGCAGTCGGATTGGCTGGTGCCTGTTTTGGCGCTTTGAAAAGTTAAACATTTTTCGACTTCAGCCACAAGCAACGTCAGTGACGTGACGCAATGGAACCCACAATTCAGTTCGGCAAAGCATGATGTCACCCATTCAAAGCCAATGAGAAGCTTTAATGCCAGAATGTCCCTCTAGGGTGTCTAGAATGAGAATGTCCCTCTCCCAAATACCACCTGCCTCTAATCTCTCATATATGTCTCCTGTCTGCCAATACAAGACCAAAGTTTATTACACTGGGTATTTAAAGCTATAACATTTTATTGTTGTCAGGGGCCAAATCTGATCATCAACCAACCAGATGATCTGCTTGACGGCATGTCAGACTGGTGCAAAGAGCATCATGGGAAGGTGAGTATCGATTGACGCACATGCTGAGTGTTTCCCGTTTGCCTGAATGAGCTTGTCTGTGCTTGATGCGTGTTGTGTGATTTGTGTTCCTATTTCGTTGGCCAGTCAGGGTTGACGCAGGCTGTCAGGGACAGTCACATCTCTCTCCAGCAGGCAGAGTACGAATTCCTGTCTTTCGTCCGACAGCACACGCCACCCGGACAGTGTCCTCTCGCAGGTAACGTTTTGACACGAGCTGCTGGTGTTTCTCTTGCATGTTGCAGGTGTGAAATTGGCCTCAGAGAGTTTTTGGTTCTTCGTCCACAGGGAACTCCGTTCACGCCGATAAGAAGTTTCTGGATAAGTACATGCCGCAGTTCATGCGACATCTGCACTATCGCATTATTGACGTGAGCACCATTAAAGAGCTGTCCAGGTATGTTCCCTATTTAGGTTTCATCAGGTGACCAAATGACCGCTGTTGCCACATTAAAGGGGACCTATAATGCCCCTTTTTACAAGATTTAATGTAAATCTCTGGTGTCCCCAGAATGTGTCTGAAGTTTCAGCTCAAAATACCCCACAGATCATTTATTATACCATCTTATACATAAATGCCCATTTTTGAGTGGAAAGAAAAGCATGCTGTTTTCATTCATGTATCTTTAAATTCAAATAAGCTGCTGCTCCCCAACCCGCTTTTCTGAAAAGGGCGGAGCCTTTACAGATCATGCCTCAGATACTCTGACAAAAACTAAAACATCTCTTTGGTTTTGATTATCATCTCTATCGTGGCCACGCTCATGTGACTTTGTCATCATGGAAGTTTATTATCTGCATGCGTTTTAAAGCCATATGAGATTAAATTTCTGATATATGGTTTTCTGAGTGCACAAATCTGAAGCACGCTCACAGACGGCGTGTCGTGTGAGTACTAAACTAAGTTCTCTTTCACATCTTATTGCGCTTTAACGATCAAATACACACAAGGTTATGTCAAAAACACTCAAAGTTCACATAAACACAGTCTGTTATGTCTGTGAACGTAAACTGCGAGTAAAGAAATTGAATGTGTATATTAGATCTGTGTATTAAAGTTACTGCAGCGTAATATACAGTACCTACTACTGCTATATATGCTGTTAATATGAACTACACAATAAAAGAAAAACAGAAAATCACTCACTGCTTTTGATTGAATAAATTTAGTAGATTTAAGAATATATTTCTTACTTGAATGCTGCTGTTAAATGATCTGAAAAGGAGATAAACATGGCAGACTGTGTACAGCTCACTCAAGGCTGGGTCTATGCTAATAGATCAGAGTTTGTCAGCAGTCATGGGTGGGGCCTGTGCAATGTGATGTCACATTGCATAGAAACGGCAAAAGGTTTAGTCTGGGACACTTTTTAAAAAAAAAAAAGAGGAGTGGGTGGATTTTTACCATTATACAGTGGTTGTACACATACTGCCGACACACATTTATGTTCAAACACCATGTAAAAGTGAATTTTGCAAAATGGGTCCCCTTTAATGCATGCACATGTGCTTCTGCAAGTACATGAAGGTGATGTCAAAATAATTTCTTCTTTTTTTTTCTAGACGATGGTATCCAGAGGAGTATGGTCACGCACCGCAGAAAAAAGCATCGCATAGGTCTGTGTGCAAAACAGGTGTTTCACAGCTGTATTATTGAATGCCACATTTAGCATCGCAAGAGAGCCTTTGATGTACTTCATAAATATTTAAACCTAAAGAAGAGCTGTTTTGTCTAATCTCAGAATAATGTTGTGTCTGTTTGAATTTTCAGAGCATTGGAAGACATCCAGGAGAGCATAAAAGAACTGAAGTTTTACAGAGCGAATGTTTTCAAAGTGAAGGAGAAGAGAAAAGTAGTGGAAAACGGTGATAAGACATCTGTGAGCTAATCTCCAAATCGGTCTGGAGTGGTTTTAGGATCTTCCTCACATTTGAATGAAAGCTTGTGCAAATACTTGAGAGAGAGAGAGAGAGAGAGAAAGACAGACATGTTGACGTCCCCACTGTTTTTCCTGTTTTATTTGTTATCACTGCAAATATCTTGGTTTAAAAAGAGAGAGAATCCAAAAAGTTCAAAATGATGGAAATGACTCATTGTTTTGAACAAGTTCCTTTTTATCCTTTGTGTTTCATTAGGGAATCTGATATGTTGCTTGTTTACTGGATTGTGTTTGTGTGCAGTAATGAAACAAGTATGTTTGAAAAGGTTATCCTGTCTGAGAGTGTTTTCATTACACTCCTTTTTTGAAATAAAAATCATTTGTTGCGGTTTTTGGAGAATGTATAATGAGAATGCTGAAAATTTATTGCTGACCTGTTCATGCAGTAACCTGAACCAGACGGCAGATGGCAGTATACAGTCAGCTAATATCTGGAGCTCATTGCAATGGTGATAAATGGGGTTGTCGACAGTGCGGGCTGGGGTAGATTACATACAAATTGTAGTCGGTTACTGATTCAAAATTACATGATAAAAATTGTAGTTCGTAACGTAATCCATTACGTTACACATTTAAGGTAATGTAAGACTACTTTTAGATTACTTTTGATCTAATTTATCAAATTGATTTGGAAAATCTTTTACCTAATAAAAATACAAAAATGAAGTGTGTTAAATATTATGTAATGTCAAGGTTTTAGGGATTGGGCTTCGTGATGGAATTGCAGGGGTGTCAACTGACAAAGTAAAGGAATCCCTGCAGTGGATGTAAATATGAAATGATGTGTTTGAAAGACAAAAGCCTTCCAAAGTTAATATGTGGTTAAATGATAACTCACTGAGTGATATTTAAAATAATTTTTGGTAATTATTTGGTACACAATTTTTAAAGTCACATATATGAAGACTCTTTTAGTCAGTATTTTCTCTGGGGAAAAAAAGTGATAACAGTGATTTAAAATAAATTTAAAACCACAGTAATGTATTTCATAGCGAAATTGCATTCACAAGCCATTTAACTAAGTTATTAATTGGGCCAGGTTTTAATTGAAAGAATGTTTGCTGCCAGTCCAGTAGTTGGCGATGTCACTTTGTAAAGAAAAACTATGCGCCTATAGACTGAACACTTATGCTGCCTTCACATGCTCTCGGAAGTATCATAAATATGAGTTTCCTAGTTAAAAATTAGGGCAGAGTGGGGACGGTTGCAACACTTTTTGCATTTCCTTGAACTCCTAGAGACTGTTTGCATTTGAAAGTCAAAACTTTAATACATTAAACCGTCATCTGTCAGCTACCCACTGACGTGTAACGCATACATATAATATACATACAATTTATACTTGAATAGACAAAGTCAAATGTTGCAACAAATAAACTTTATAAAGACTAAGACTAGTAAAAGGAAAAGAAAAAAGAAAAAAACTTTTTCAAGTAACAACCATGCTTTGGTTAATTTTTGTAATAAATTTGCACTACAAAATATTTTAATCATAAATTAAGACTGAAATTCACTGAAAAACTTTTGTGTATTTCTCTGAACTGTGTGTGTGTGTGTGTGTGTGTGTGTGTGACTGAACAGAGAACAGAACATTAAAAGCAGGCTACATTGTGGCCTAGACTGACAGTACAGGTGCTGGTCATATAATTAGAATATTGTGATTAAATTGAATATTAAGTTAATTTTTTTATTGTAAATTATTTAAAAAAAATGAAACTTTCATTTATACTAGATTCCCTACATGTAAAGTAAAACATTTCAAAAGTTTTTTTTTTATTTTTTATTTGTTGATTAGAGCGTACAGCTAATGAAAGTCCAAAATCCAGTATCTCAAAATATTAGAATATTTACATTTGAGTTTCATTAAATGACCATCCCTACAGTATAAATTCCGGGTATCTCTTGTTCTTTGAAACCACACTAATGGGGAAGACAGCTGATTTGGCAATGGTCCAGGAGACAATCATTGACACTCTCCACAAAGAGAGTAAGTCACAGGAAGGTCATTACTGAATGTGGTGGCTGTTTACAGAGTGATGTATCAAAGAATATTAAATGCAAAGTTGACTAGAAGGACGAAATTGGGTAGGCAAAGGTGCACAAGCAACAGGGATGACCACAAGCTTGAGAATACTGTATAGTAAAGCCGATTCAGACACTTGGGAGAGCTTCACAATGAGTCAAATGAAGACGGAGTCAGCGCATCAAGAGTCACCACACTCAGACATCTTCAGGAAAAGGACTACCAAGCCTCTTCTGAAACAGAAACAACATCAGAAGCTTCTTACCTGGGCTAAGGAGAAAAAGAACTAGACAGAAAGTCCTCTTTTCAGATAAAAGTAAATTTTGTATTTCATGTTGAAATCATGGCCCAGAGTCTGAAGGAAGACTGGAGAGCCACAGAATCCAAGCTGCTTGAAGTCTAGTGGGAAGTTTCTGAAGTTAGTAATGATTTGGGGGGCCGTGACATCTGCTGGTGTTGGTCCATTGTGTTTTACCAAGTGCAAAGTCAATGCAGCCATCTTCCAGGAGATTTTGGAGCACTTTATGCTTCCATCTGCTGACAAGCTTTATGGAGATGATGATTTCCTTTTCCAGCAGGACTTTAGCACCTGCCCACAGTGCAAAAACCAATTCCAAGTGGTTTGCTGACCATGATATTACTGTGCTTCATTGGCCAGCCAACATGCCTGACCCCTGAATCTATGGGATATTTTCAAGAGAAAGATGAGAAACAGTCGATCCAACAATATACAGATGATCTGAAGGCTCTTAGGAAATTCTAATATTTTGAGATACTGGATTTTGGACTTTCATGAGCTGTATGCTCTAACCATCAAAATTAAAAAAAAAATAAAAAATTGAAATGTTTTACTTTACATGTAGGGAATCTAGAATATATGAAAGTTTAATTTTTAAAAATAATTTACAATAAAAAATTAACTTTTTCACGAAATTATATGACCAGCACCTGTATTTACTTAAAAAAGGAGATACCTGGCTATTGAAAGATTAGAAGTTAGGAATTAATTACTTTTTAGAGTAACTTACACAAAACTGGTCATGAAAAGTTTTTACATTAATGTCGTCATAGGGGACATTTGCAACAGCATGTTGCTGTCCCTACACTGACAGCATGATAAAACTTGCTATGCTATAGCTTAACACAATAGCCTTGACACATAGCTAAACATTTTAGAAGCTAAGAAAACACTGATTAAAATTATATGACTTTATAATGCTTCACGCAAACAGCTTAGACAGTATGACAAAAATTCTGAGCATGAAAAAAAACTTTTTTACCTCAAAAAGTATTTTTTGCAGAAGGAATGGTCACCTGTGGCTGCTTTCTTCCAGAAAGGAGGAGAGGGTTAACTGCACATATGTAGCATACTCTTAGCATTTCTGCTACAATCTTATATGGCGGGCCGGAATGCTATTCCTCTCTATGGCACAAATTATTTCTATTAAGAATGTAAGTGGAACTAATTTTTGACGGACTTTTAGTTTTACAACATATTTGCTTCTCAGTGATTGGAATGTTTGAATTGACTGAGAGCTTTCTAATACTTATTTAACTTGACTTAATCGTATTATTTGCTCTAATACATAGGCTAAACAAAACATGCAATCTAGTTTCAACTCTATGTCGAGGTTGGTAAATGTTGCCCTCACACTCCACTTAGTTTTATGCTGTTTTAATGTGGCAGGGACTGCTGGGACTTCAAACCTTGTTTGGTTGGAGCAGCCCAAGGTAACATGAGCACTCTGTCTGTCACTGCTGCCACTGGAGGATCGCAGGTTTGATTCTACAAGGGAAATTTTAAATAGACAGAGAGACACTGGGCCAATGCATAAACCATGTAGCTTGTGAAACACTTCTTTCATCTCTCTCCCTTAGAATCTCTCTCCCAGAGGATAAAGATCCTCATTAGTGGTCAGGACTGAGTGTTTGCACTAGTCTGGTCAAACGATTTAGAAACACATTTAGTCATTTGGCAGATGCTTTTATCCAGAGCGACTTGCAATATAAAAACATCTCAAGCAATTTCTAAATAAAAGCCAACAATATTTGCAGTACACAATGCCAATTTTCAAGTAGTAAATTATAAAGTAGTAGAAAGGTCTTCAGCTGTCTATGTATAGTTGTGATGGCCTCAAGAGATCAGATGAAGGTTGATATCTCGTTCCACCTCAGAGGAACAGAGAGTGTAAAGATTCTGGAAAGCAACTTTGTACCGACTTTTTACCCAAAGAAGCCATCCAAAATTCCAAAGAAAAAAGTTGTATTCTTTTTTTATTTTTATTTTTTTAGAAAACCAGCTATTTAGACATCAAAAGCCTACAATGCAACATTAAGAACTATTTTAAATCCCTTAGCCTGTGAAAGAACCCTATGCAGAGCTATTTGCTGAGCCTAATGTGAAACAGAAAGGCACTAAATAGACTTCTTTAAGATTCTGCAATCTCTGACAAATGTCATTTGCAGAAGAAAGAGGTACAAACTTTCTTGGATTTGCTCGAGTGGTATTGCTGCAGGTTCACCAAGGCCACACAGAACCCAGTGGGATAGACTGTTCTGAAGAGGCAACACTTCAAGTCCAGGTAGATGCTTTTTCTAAAGCACTCCTTCATCTAATGACATTTGTTTATCATGCAACAAATTAATTTCAGTGTTACAGAGATCTTCCATAAAATCTTCTAACAGTTTGGCATGTTCTGGTGTGTGTCAGAAGATTGTAGTGAATGGCCCAGCATATGGAGGATTTCCTGAGGGTGCCTGATGACTCAAATAAAGAGAGATAATTAAGACTTTTGGAATTAATGAATTCGGTAAATCAGCCTCTCATGAAAACATTCTCCATGCTCAAACACTAGCAGAACATTGGGCGCTTTGGACAAAATTAGTTCTTAAACCACTGAAACTGTAATTTATGTATTTCTTAATTGCTTACTCTAATATTTCTGCTATTTGCATTCGTTCAAGGGCAGAAAAAAAAGTCTGGAACGTGATGATGGACTAAGAACAGATCAATCCATCATGAATTCATAACCCTGAACCAACAGGAGCTCACGTAATTACTGACGAAGTCTCATAATTTATCACTTTTATTCTGACAGGCTCCTCACACTCATTAAAGGTTCATTAAATTTGTGCTCTGAAAAATAGCTCGCATTTACGCTAATTTAATTATGTGCCAATTATCAGCAGTTGAACTGAGTTGGTTTTAGTTAGACCTTAATATAACTGAATGCTCCTTGTGTTGATATTTATATATTTAAATATCCAAAAATAATTAATCCTGTGTCTTCAGCTGCAGGTATGAACTTTTGTGTTATTTATTTGCAGTGAGACATTTTTCGTCTTCCAAAGCCCTGACATGGATGGAACACGGATCAGATCGGCTTTGATCAGAGCTCTAAATCAAAGGTGAACACTGAACATGAATCTCAGTGACATTTGTGACACGTGTCAGGTGAGATAAAGTGTGTTTGGATAACTTTGAACCAAATGAGTATTAACATTTCTCCTGCATATATGGAAAAATCCACATTTCAGGGTTTGATCAGGATGAAATGCTCTAAATCTGGATTTAGTAGAATAAATAACACAAAGAAGAGTGTTAGACACACAATTTTAAGTTAAAACTCACACTCACTGGCTAAATTGCATGCAAACACTACTTTTATTTATTTTGCACTATACTGTGCTCACTATCAATTATATTAGTATAATAAGATCTGTGGATATATGTAAGTTGATAAATAATGACAAGTACCACAAGGATGTAAGTTTATGTGTTTGATAAATAGTCTTTATATAGCAACTTGTTAGCGTTTATCGTTGCATTCATGTTCACTGTTTCACATGGTATTTTTTAAAAAAGTAGGCATAATATAGTGCATTCTGTGCAGTATTCCGTAAGTAGAAAGCTAGAGTTCCATTCTGAACGTAGCCAGATGTAAGTAATCGTAATTTGAGCTGTTGTTTGGCAGTATATATGGGATGACATTTAGCTGGAAAATGAGTCTTAAGCACCATGAATTTCTGCATCAATCATTTGTCGTTGTAAACCCAATCCAGTGGAAGCATGCTAGCATTAAAGCATTTAGCTCTATTATGCTGTCAGTCAGCGCTGATGTCAGCATTGTTCTCCAGTCCTGCCTGCCAGTCCTGGCCTTTATGAGGAGAGTTTATCCAGGGGAGCTGCATTGGCCAAAGTGACAGACGCCACTCAGATCCCTTCCCCCGCAGACCTGCAGCACACACTGACAGAAATGCTCTGTACTTGACAATATAGACACATACTGTAAGTATGAACAGATACTTTTGTGACAGAAAATATTCCTTGTTTATACAGCATCCCCAATACTAAGGGGCCATTTACACGACACCAGTGTTTCTTTACAAAGTGACATCGCCAACTACTGGCCTGGCAGCATAATACAGCGTTTTTAATCGTTTTCGTGGATCCGTGTGAACGGGGATCGTTTTGACAGCGCTGTCATCTACCAACAACAAAAAAGAAAAATGCTAAGGAAAAACTTTTCCATTTTTAGTACATCATTGTTGTGTAAACTTACCCTTAAAGTCACCATGAAATCAAAACTGATATTGACTGACTCTATTTTTTATTTATTATTTTATTATATTTATTATAAATGATTTATTCATGTATCAAAATAACTTCCCCTCTCTCATAGCGACATCTCTTCTCTGATGACATGTTTACTGGCATGTGGGCGGGGCAAAATGTCACTCACCTGAGATCCACCAATAACAAACCACAACCATCCTACAATTTTTCTTGTTCGAGAAGCCAAGAATCTATGGAAGGGGATTAGGGCCAAGCAATAATAAAAAAATAAAACCATCTCGAGATTAATGTTGTTAAATTTCGAGAAAAAAGTCGAAATAAAATGTTGAGAATAAACTCATTAAATTACGAGAAAAAACTCGTAAAATTTCAAGAAAAAAGTCGAGATAAAATGTTGAGAATAAATTCGTTAAATTATGAGAAAAAAATTGTTAAGTTGAGATAAAATGTTGAGAATAAACTCATTATGAGAAAAAAAGTTGTTAAATTACGAGAAAAAAGTTGTTAAATTATGAGAACAAATTCATAACGAATAAAACCTAATGAGACCTAAAACCTAAAAATAAAATTTAATGAGTTTATTCTCAACATTTTATTTGGACTTTTTTCTCGAAATTTAATGAGTTTTTTTCTCAAAATTTAACAACTTTAATCTCGAGATGGTTTTATTTTTTTATTATTGCTTGGCCCTAATCCTCTTCCATAAGAATCGCCTCTTCCATTTCATCCAACTTTATGTATGAATTTTACTGAAGTAGATCATTCTAGAGTTTTTCTCAGAGTGAAAATAAAATTTAACTATATTAGCTATTGTTTTATCATTTTAAACCTATCAATTTAGTGTATTGTATAATGACATTCAGACATATTCGTCTTGAGTGTCTAAATACTTTTTTAGGCCACTGTAAATATATATAAAAATCCCAAACTAAGACGGTAAACATTTATTCCCAAATTTCTTGTACATGAAAGGCTTTGATGCTTACATCTGTAATCATTTGGCACAAAAGCTGTTCACAATACTCAAAACCTTCCTTTGAAATATGACCTGAAGTTGCATCATTGCGGTTGATTTAAGGTTAAGCTTCATAAATAACAGGTAAAATAGGTTCTGAGTGAAAATTAGAAGAAAAAGGTGGAAGAAAAACAGAAGCACCGCAAAAATCAAAACTGAGGGAGCCTGAGGGAATTGTCCTTTAATGAAAGGAAAAACAGGCCCTGTTACATGCTAAGTGAGAATGTAATTAGATGTGCAGAGTACAAGAGAAGTTAAAAACAGCAGGTCATGTGGTTAGTCAGGGATGTTCTGTTTGGAAACATTTACATTTATGCATTTGGCAGACGTTTTTATCCAAAGCGACTTACATTGCATTATACTATACATTTGTTTCTGAGTATGTGCAATCCCTGGGATCGAACCCATGACCTTTGGCATTGCTAGCACCACGCTCTAACCACTGAGCTAAAGGAAATTTGCAGGAATCTAACAAAGCACATTCAGACAACAGAATTCAGATTCACTTGCAATGTAATGAGGTGAAACAGGTCAGAAAATTATACCTCACTTAATTCAGCTGTATTTTTAGTGTCTAACTGGATGTATTCTCAGAAAATAGTGCCATTTGGAAAATACAATATATATTTTTTCTTTGTATGTGTGAGAGAGTGAGGATGAGCCTCATGTTCTGCACACTATAAAGTTAATTTTTCCATGGATGACCAATAATTGATGCCATGGCAGGTAACAAAGACAGGTGTCACTCTGATCAGGTAAAGGTAGCGGGGCATTTAGAGAATTAAAGTCACTGTGATCTTGTGCCAGACACCTTACAAAGGCTTGGCAGGCTCTTTATGTTTTTTTTTTTTTCTTTTCTTTTATTAGAACGGCCTCTGAAGGTCATCTGAAGCATTTCAGAAGCACTGCGCTATTCCACGTGTCTTTGGGGGCTTTGGGACCAGAGGAATAAAACATCTCATCTGGAGCCTTTGAAGCGGTTTGCAGCTGGTACGTCTCATCAATTCTGCTGCATATCAACAGATCTTGTTTGGGTTTATCCAAATATCCTAAATCCTACCGCCGTAGTCCCAAACCTAATGCTATGCCCATCAGGTAGATGGTTAGATGTGAGATAGATTTTAATTAGATTAATCTTTTATATTCAGGCAAAGAAAAAAGCACACATTTATTGTGACTGGTTGCAAAAGAGGTGCTTCTTTATTTCCAGTAAAAATGTAAACATGCTCAAAATAAGATATTTCTTTGAAGCAAAGGTGTTTCTGATAATTGGACATATTTCAGAATATATATATTTTGAATTAATTTGTCACTGAAATATTGCTTTTTTCTTCTGTTAAGCATAAACTTAATTTTTTTTTTCAGATATGTGGTTAAAACAAGATATTTCAGAGAAAATTAATTTTATATTTAATAATTATTTAATTTATGTTCTATATATATATATTAATACATTAATATGAATAGAAATATTATTCTTATATTAATATATATTAATACTTATATTATGGTAAACACATTATATATATATATATATATATATATATATGTATTTTTTTAGAGAAAATAAATTATCTATTTAATAGTATTTTGATTATTTGTTTAATTTACTGGAAAAGGAAAAAAAATATTGATTAAGAAAATGACGTTTTGCAGTAAATACCCTGTTAGTTCAGGACACCCCCAACCCACACGCACACAATTTACTCTCAACCTCTTTAGAGCTTCTGAAAAATTACGTCCCATCGATTTTGTAGGCGAAGAGCAGTGGATGGAAGTTCAGGCAGAGTAATGCACACACAGAGTGCTGCATGCCAACGAGCGAAAGAGAGAGAGAGAGCTGATGAAAGATGCTGACGTGATTTTCTGTTCTATGTGATTGTCTCATCTTGTAAGTGACGTTATGGATTGAATATTGACATGCGCTTGAAGCAGCCAGTGCATCAAGGACATCTGCATTAGGACAGAAATGCACATTTGAGTGCAACGTTTTAGAACAAAGCAGCTGTGAGGAGAGACGAGCGTTGAAGGAAGGTTGCAACATGTCGGTGAAGGTTCTCGCAGGGGAACAGGAGGTTTTAAATTATGCAGGGCCAGCCAAATAGAGTCAGGATGTCACTCTGCAGCATGTCTGTGCGGGACAGGATACACGGATAGACGGACCGCTCTGGGGGGAAAAAAACAGAAGGGCCAATCCTGTCAGTGGATTTGACACATTAGTGCCGTTTATAAAAGAAGTCGACTCTCAATACGGACACTGCTGAGGTCAGCGCTCCACCTCAGCTGCCCTGCAGGAGTGATTGTGCCTGGTCTGATGTCCACTATTAGCTGTGCGATTAATCTCTTTATGTGGCCTAGTCCCAATACAACAGATCTGTTTAGTGTAAGCAGAACACATTTAGTGGTCTGTTTACTGAAGGTCAGTGCGCTCCGGCTAATGGCAATCATTATAAGAGCCATAAAATTCAAAAGAGTAATTGGTTATATGAGGATTCAGGTTGAGGAACTTCTCTTCAGTCAGCGATAAATGAAAAAAGGAGGTCGTATATTTTCAGTCCTGCCACAAATTTAATGAAAATTCAATATCCACATGCCTTGGATGATAGAAACTGCAGTAGTGAGTGTTTTCATATTAAGCGTTTATCATTCTCAGGATTCTTTGAGTGTTTCTCTTTCTCTTGCACATGTGAATGATTAGATTAGTCAGTATTCAGATTAAGAGGAACGACTGGAGAGGTACTTGGTGTTCTGTTCAGAGTTTTCCTATTGGACAGTAAGCACATGAAATTAAAACTTACCCGGTTTACTTAATAATACATGTTTCTGGTTGTATTTTACAAGATTTATCCGTCCACATCATTAAATGTCCTTGTAATATCTCATCAAAATGTAATAACTTACTTTCCTCTTTGGCTGACGTCATCAAGGCATGTTCTGTTAGTTAAAGTGAACTAAGAGCCAGATTCAATTCAGGACTAATTGATTAAGATTTGTGGCACCTTATTGTCCTTGTCCTGTCAAATCCAGATGGATAAAATCACCAAAATCAATGAATATCCTGTTCTTCTTTTCTATCGTTAAAAATATGTCACATTGCAAAAGTAAAATGGTTTGCAATGGCCATTTTATGTTGACTTTAAAGTCTGTTCAGACCAAGAATGACAACACATCATGGATGAAATGTCACTTGCATTAATACTGTGATAGTTATTTGTAGATGTATATTGACATTAAAAAACGGTATTGGATATAATAGTACGGCTGTTGTATTAAAACAGTACTTTTGTATTGAAGCCGCAGTGGATTCTTCTTCATCATTATCTTCTACTTCTTCTTCCGCTCTTGAGTCAATGGCAGCCCATAAAACCGTATGGCTCAAGATGATTTGAATGAACTCTATGGCGTCATTTTCTGTCATGAAAATGTTTCTGCCATTTTGAATTTTCCAAAACTCGTTTTTCATGAAAATTGAACCAGATCATCTTCAGACCATGCCAAAACAAAAACAAGGAATGTAAGTTGATTAGTCAAACCGTTTTCAAATACTGAGCAAACGAATTTGATGAAGAGCACACCAAAACAGACGTGAGGTTATATGTCTGCAACGCTTTAGCATATTCTGGCCAAACTTGGTGTGTGTCATAACAACCATGACCTTAGGGTACCTGCACAGTTTTGGTGCAGTGCCATCTAGTGGTCTGAAGATGTGAAAAAATTGCTATTTTTGCTTTTAACTTCTGAATGGTTTGACCAAAAATCACAAACAGTACATTTGGTGCAGCATCCTGAGTTGAACAATGCCCCGTTTTATATCAGCCATTTTGGGTGTCAGCCATTTTGAATTTTGTCAAAATGCTATATTTTACCGTTATGAAACTTGGTAAGTGTCATCGGTACCATGTCCTGAAGGTACTTAAAAAGTTAATGAAATTTTAAAAAATGCTAATAGTTTTTGATTCATTTTGCCTATTGTAATGAAATTGTATGTCTTAATAAATTCCTTGGGTCATGCCGAGAAAATAGATACCGAATTTGCCATAGTCGGCAAAGTTCTTGTCCACAATTTTGATTTTCTTTCACATTTATTTTTTATTAAGTTTATTATAGTTTATGTTAAAACTGTATCCAAATGGATGGAAATTTTACATGCAATTAAAATAGGGAAAGTTAGGGCTAAATATTTTTGGAGTACATATACACACACGCACACACACATAGGCTGTTGAAGAAAAAAACAAAATTTTTAATTTAATCCAAAACCTCATATTTATTTGCTCTCTGTGTGAATAAACCTTTACTGTATCTTCGTGCCCAAGTGAAGTTTCCTCCATAATGATTTGCTGGAGCTTGAGGTATTTGTTTTAGAGTGATCTCCACACCACTGGTCTGGTGTTGTTGTTTTTATGGGACGCTCTGAAATGGCTTTTTGATGGACAGCTCTGTGTTGCCTCCAGGTCTGCTGAATTGAATATATCTCTGTGTACTCAGCATTCCGGTGTCTCCATATCACCATGACAACTGCTATTGTCTGCTGTCACTCCCAGTTGCTTTTAACATCTCATAGTTTGGTATTCAATATTTTATCACCTGTGACCTATTTTAATGTTTGCTTCCCTGTGATTTTTAAAAATAAATTTCTCCATTCACTGGAGATAAAGGCACTGCAGTGTAAAACCATTTGAAAGCCTCTTGTTAATAGTTAAAGTGTCGGAGTGCCCATCCCATCTGGGCCCATGGCCACTGACTGATCAATAACCGATCTTGTGTCTCACTGACTCCAGATTGCTTTGCATTCCCACCACTTTAATTGAGCATCTAACTTTCTGTGCTTTCCTCAGTGGATGATGTGGCAGATGGTTTTTAAGAGCTCCTGCGTGGGTAGAGTGGGGGAACTGCAGAGCGTCCCGTGTGCCAGTTGTGCTGGGCATGGAGCCCTGTGAGCTTAGGCTGCATCGTTCTGTAGAGGATTTCTTAGGCCCTCACACACTCTCATTCATATCCATTCAATACGCACATGGAATTCAAGTCTGATTCATCTCTGGACTTAAACTTGGTGAACCTATTTCCTGCCTTCAAGTCTTATCAGAATGAGAATATTTACAGGTTGAGTGCACATAAATGTCACCACAATATTGCCATTTAGAAGTTACAAACCCGATTCCAACAAAGTTGGGACACTGTGCAAATTGTGAATAAAAAAGGAATGCAATAATTTACAAATCTCATAAACTTATATTTTATTCACAATAGAATATAGATAACATATCAAATGTTGAAAGTGAGACATTTTGAAATGTCATGCCAAATATTGGCTCATTTTGGATTTCATGAGAGCTACACATTCCAAAAAAGTTGGGACAGGTAGCAATAAGAGACTGGAAAAGTTAAATGTACATTTAAGGAACAGCTGGAGGACCAATTTGCAACTTATTAGGTCGATTGTCAACATGATTGGGTATAAAAAGAGCCTCTCAGAGTGGCAGTGTCTCTCAGAAGTCAAGATGGGCAGAGGATCACCAATTCCCCCAATGCTGCGGCGAAAAATAGTGGAGCAATATCAGTTCTTTTTGGAAAACTGGGACGTCATGTCATCTGGACTAAAGAGGACAAGGACAACCCAAGTTGTTTTCAGCGCTCAGTTCAGAAGCCTGCATCTCTGATGGTATGGGGTTGCATGAGTGTCTGTGGCATGGGCAGCTTAAACATCTGGAAAGGCACCATCAATGCTGAAAGGTATATCCAAGTTCTAGAACAACATATGCTCCCATCCAGACGTCGTCTCTTTCAGGGAAGACCTTGCATTTTCCAACATGACAATGCCAGACCACATACTGCATCAATTACAACATCATGACTGCGTAGAAGAAGGATCCAGGTACTGAAATGGCCAGCCTGCAGTCCAGATCTTTCACCCATAGAAAACATTTGGTGCATCATAAAGAGGAAGATGTGACACAGAAAACCTAAGACAGTTGAGCAACTAGAAGCCTGTATTAGACAAGAATGGGACAACATTCCTATTCCTAAACTTGAGCAACTTGTCTCCTTAGTCCCCAGATATTTGCAGACTGTTATAAAAAGAAGAGGGGATGCCACACAGTGGTAAACATGGCCTTGTCCCAACCTATTTGAGATGTGTTGATGCCATGAAATTTAAAATCAACTTATTTTTCCCTTAAAATGATATATTTTCTCAGTTTAAACATTTGAAATCTATGTTGTATTCTGAATAAAATATTGAAATTTGAAACTTCCACATCATTGCATTCTATTTTTAGAAATAGAATAGAGTTTCATGACTGAACTAGGTATTTATTTAAAAAGAGAAGAAAATGTTTTTAAATTGTCTTAGGTCCAAAATCTACTGAACATATATAATGTTAGTATTTAAGACTTCTGAACTCGTAAGTAGGAACCATCCAGGAGAACTTGAAGGAATATGTCTCTGGCTCTGCTCCTTTCTCTTCATCTCATTGTGTTTGGTTTGTAAGCTTGTGCTGGTGTTTTTGTAGCATTGCCTCATACCAGCTGTGTGTGCGTGTGTATCACACCGAAACGCTGCATTTTTGCTGACCATCTGCTTTATGGTGTGTCCTTCAGGGACAGCTCCTCTAAGTCAGAGTCATTTCAACACACACTACACAAGTCAATATCTACCCTCACACTCTCAAAACACCTACAAAACTCTTTAAAAATGCAGGGCTCTCTGAGGTACACAAACATCCGGGACATCACACAATGTAATTGCACCTATTGATGAGGATTCTTATTGATTGATACAACACAACTGTTGTTGACTTATCCTAACATCTTTATTCTTTCTTGAGTATGTGCTATGGATAATCACAACTGTCGTAGTGCAGGTAAATTGCCTCAGTCTTGTTTTCATGTGTAGTTCTCTACAGTGCAGCTGTGCAGGAAACCGAGCTTCAAGGTGACTTCTGTTGCTGCGCTGGAGCCAGACCCACAGAATGTGTCTGAGACGGATCAGTTACAGGGTGACAAATTCAGCACTGAATCACAACTAGTCTGGACCTCTCGTTGTTGCTCCTGCACTCTCTTTCCCATTGCTTAGACCATAAATCATTGCTCATGTCGTGATGCTCATGTCAACCTCTACATTGTGTAATATTTATATGAATTAACAACTGATGCATGCAGAATCTGTAGACAAAGAGTTTGATAGCAATGAATAATGTAAAATATGTCAACATCCCAAAGACTTGGATCTGTATTCTAAAGTGAAAAGCATGATTACTCCTTAATATGAACTGAAGTCATTGTAGGCTTTTGAGGTTTTTGTAAGGTTTTGTATAGTAATTACTCAAGTGTTACTATATCTTTCTAAAGGAATTACTATCCAAAACCTTACAAAAGCCTCAAAAGCATACAATGACTTCAGTCATTACTGGGAGTTATCATGTTATTGATTAGCTAATAGTGAACTACCACATTCGACTAAGCACTATTACTTACTAATTCGTTAATCAGTTTCTTGTTAGTTAGTTACTAGAGTGTTAATATTACATTGCTCATAACATTGCTCCTGTTATTCATTAATGACGGAACAGTATTCTAATGTGTTACCATATCACTAATTCTGCAAAAATATTAAACAGCACAAGTGTTTTCAACACTGATAATAATAGGAAGAAATGTTTTCTTGAGCACCAGATCAGCTTATTAGAATGATTTCTGAAGGATCATGTGACACTGAAGACTGGATTAATGATGCTGAAAATTCAGCATGCCATCACATGGATAAATTACATTTTAAAATATATTCAAATAGAAAACTTAATAATATTTAAAAATTTGTTCAAATAAATGCAACCTTGGTGAGTATAAGGGTATGTTTACACAACAATGATGTACTAAAAACAGAAAAGTTTTTCACATACAGGTAACAACTTTGTCGAAACGGCCCCCATTCACGGATCTGGGAAAAAAACTAAAAACGTTGTAATTTGTTGCCACTGCCAGGCCAATAGTTGGCAATGTCACTTTGTAAAGAAACACTACATGGCTATAGATTGAACAAGTAATACGCATGCGCATGATGTCACTCTTTTCACAAATTTGCATTTTTGTAGTTAACATAGAGATGAAAATGGTAGCATTTTAAAAAAAAGCACTTTGAAACCCGTTTTCAAAATTTTGCACTTTCAGACCCCCAAAATGCCGTTGTTGTGAAAAGGAATGGCCAAAATGCATATAAACGGCCCTTAGAATACTTCCTTCAAATCATTGAAAATGGTAGATGTGTGTATAGATAGATAGATAGATGTCAGACAAATTAAAGTCAAAACTAGATCGCACTTTGCACTTTGTTATATTGTGTGCTTCAAGTATAGAGATGGTGATCATGGACATGGTTTCCATTAGTATCTTCAGTGTCTTGGAAAAATCAATTGTGTTCACTCAGAGCGAGAGTAAAGCCAGACTTGTGTAGCGTGCCTTTGGTCTGTCTGTCAGTGTTTTTAGAGTCAGTATGCAACTACTGCTATGTGGTCAGTGCAGAGCTATAAAGAGGTGGTCACACTACACTTTTCGTTTCATTGACTTACATTCATACGCATGCGAATGCGTCACACCGCAAACCAAGCTAATGTTTATAAAAAAAAGACGCCTGTGGTAAGACTTTGAGCATGCGAAATTTCTTCGGACACTGCAATGATCGTGATATGATGTCACGGTCTGCAGTGTCCTTTTTTTAATAAACATGAATTCAACATATAATAAATAGTAATACATTCAAAATTTTAAAATATACAATCTACCTGACTTTATTGCAAAAATTTATACCCAAATTTTTTTAATTCTGGTCACTCATCTTTACATGATGCAAATTCACAGCTCAGAGCTAAACTTTTTTAAACATTAAACTTGATGTTTGACGCATGCGCATGAGTGGAAGTCAATGGAACGAAAAGTGTAATGTGACCACCCCTTTAATCTGGGATCTCATTTGTGAAAGGCCATTGGTGTCAGTGTAGTGGATGTGAGAGCTGGCAAATCTTTATTTGGAGTGAATTGTGTCCAGCAGCCGTGTGCCTCGTAGAGGGTGAAAAGTTCATGCTGAAACTTAAACTGTGAATTCTTCCCCAAACTGAATTTAATGGTGAACTAGAGACAGGAATCATCTTCGAGTGTTCAGGGTTCTTTTAAATAGGGCAGTCAGAATTTTTCTGTTGTTTATTATATTATATTAATTATATTATATTATATTATATTATATTATATTATATTATATTATATTATATTATATTATATTATATTATATTTATTATATTATATTATATTATATTATATTATATTTATTATATTATAGTACAAGAATTTGGACTTGAAAGCAAAAGACTTGAGGTATGTCCAGATGGCAAACTACAAATGATTTTATATAGTTTTAATTAACTATAATAACCCTGTTTCAAAGCGCTAAATGGAAAGGAAGTTTACATTTCTGTTTTCACATAACAGTTGTTGTGTAGGGGGGAAAAAAAAAATGTTTTATTCACTTAAACAGCAGGGTATTGGAAATGAACAGCACGTTTAACTGCACAAAGCCTGGCAGCGTTGCTCTCTGTTGTATTGAGTCATTCGATAACTGTAACATGTCTCAGACTCTTCTGCAATCCAGGGGTCCCATGCGTGGCTTCACAGGAGATTCAGAGCTATTTTTGCAGGAAATTTGGGTCAGCAGTTTATTGTCCTCTTTAACCAGCGTCTTACATCCAATGAAACGTACAACAGAAGTTCTTTGAACAGCACAAGAGGTCAGGAAATAATTGGATTTCTTTGTACAGAACACCAGCAGACATTTTCTCTCCTGATGCACTGATGTTAACATGCAAAAGAAATATTCGCTTCTTTTATTTTTGTGCACATTCAAAAAGGCAAGAGGTTGCCTTTAAAGTTATTTCATACTAGGATAATGATTGTTTTTTTTTTTTCATAACCCATCAAAAAGAGTTATTATATAGTGATTCTAACAAAATTATAAAATACATTTAAATTTATTTTTGCACATTAGTGTGAAGTATGTTATAAAATGTATTACAGCATTATTTGTTCATATTGTGCTTAACCTACAGTGTCAATTTTTTATATTAAAATTTTTTCATCTTATAATTCAGAGAAATATTGATATATATATTGATATATATGCAGAATTATATGTTTAGTTCTTGCATTGTATTATTTGCATTTAGCATTGTCCTGATGTCCCTTACAGAGGACATGTAGATCAGTGCCTGTCTTGTAAAAGTAAGTTACACTTACATTTTAAATTTATAATTATGTTTTATAACTTTGTGATTATATATTATGGTGTATTATAGTATGTATGGTCTCAGAGAGAGAAAAAAATGTCCTCTATGCAGGACAAAAATGATTTGCTGGGTCTAAAATTGATTGCTGTTCTAAGATTTTGAAGTGAACATTTTTCATTTCACATTAGCCAAAGTGAAACATTCCAAACTTTGTCTAATGTGTTCAGAGCACACACATCTGATTCACATTTACTGTAGCCAACTGTTTGCTTGGACTCAATTAAGGGTTGGTTTGTTTGAAAAGACATGTCAGCATCAGCCGACCAATGGGCTCATGCGAAACTAATTCTCCTTAAATATTATTCTCATATCCTTCCCAAGTACTCATCACTCATTCAGCCAAGCAGTGTGAGCAGAATATTCCCACACTGCTTTGAGAGACGTGAAATCTATGGCCATTAGGACCAAACCACTGCAGCAACATCATCTGCAAGTCTAATGATGTTGGCAGTTCATGCCGTTGCAGTATTTAATGAATTTAAATAACCCAATTTAAACAATGACATGCATGCTCTGGGAGATTGATGTGCCTGTCGGTTAAGGCAGGTATGTCTGATGATGTGGGATCCCATCTCAGTGTAGTTCCCATAATGCACTGCTGGAAATGGGATGGGGTGGGGTGGGGGGCTGTTAAGAGAGGTTTGGCCGTTACTCATCTCACATAAAACCGCCATAAATGCTGAAGCTCGCACATATAACGCACACCTACTGATGAAGAAAATTGCTAACATAATCTCTCAGGGTTAATTAGTGCAAAACATAGTCTGCCATTTGGAAATGTCCTTACAGAACTCTTGATTGTTTGGTTTCTGAAGAGTTTTGCTCATTTTATTCATTGTACAATCATTCATTCTGAGAAAAAAACAGGTTAAAGCAATGTCTGAAAGGAGGAAGGAGTGATGAACATTTACAGTTGTAACCTTGAAGTTAGTAAAAAAAAAAAAAAAGACCCTATTTACTTTTACATAAGTTAATGCATTAGGTATCATCATCAAATTGACCAAAATATTCTTCTTCAAAACCATTTATTTATGTTTTTGTTGTTTACAATCAAGCCACCAACTTAACTTGAACTTAACTTTAAACTTAATGACTGTTATTGTGAAAAAATATCCACATATAAAAGAAATAAATTGATTGTCATTTTATCTGGCCAACAACACAAAGTTATAGTTGTTAATATAAGTTAGGTTCATAGGTTCACCATGCAGTCATATTATGATTATTAAACGATCTTGCATCCTTTTTTACCGTTTGTGTTTTTGCCCTGTAACCTACAGTACAATGCAATCAGAGTGGTTTTGACTTGAATAAAGCCAGTTAGTTTAGATTTTACCAAAAACTAATAAAACTTTATTACAGTGTAGACATGAGTCAACATACTTTAAAGGTCCCGTTTTTCGTGTTTTTTTGAAGCTTTGATTGTGTTTATAGTGTGCAATATAACATGTGTTCATGTTTCGCGTGTAAAAAATCACAGTATTTTTCACATAATTTACTTATCTGTATACCGCTGTTTCCACTGTCATAAAAATGGGCTGATGACTTCCTTGTTCTATGAAGTCCCTCTTTCAGAAATACGTAACGAGTTCTGATTGTGCCAGCGGTTCCTGTGTTGTGATTCGACAGCTCTGAGCGCACCGTGCCCGGAAAGGGTAAAATTAAAAATGTCTTTAATTTTACCCTATTAATTTGAGCCGGAATCAGACCCGGTGATTGGACTGCAGGATGAAAATAACAGCGTTTCGACAACATGGCGACAAACACACTCTACAAACGCAACTCTTGTGTATTCCTGTGGGCGGAGGTTAGTCAAAAAACTGTTTTAGTGACATCATTAAAGAAGGAAGTAGAGGGATGTAGTCCAAACTGGCCGTTCGATGTAGGCGACTTCTGTTAAATAAAATATCTCGCTTGGCATTGAACTTTGAGCTTTAAAATTGAACAGATTTTATTTATACTCTAACAACAACATTACACACTAACTAAAGTTTGAAACATGGGATCACGAAGAACGGGACCTTTAACTCTGGATTTTAGGAGGAGTATTAGTATATTGTGTTAGTGTTATTGAGAAATATTATTAAAATAAGGTACATACCTGTATTTTTTTCCTGTCTTATTAAGTATTCATAAAAATGCAACTCATGCCACCCTCTAAAAAATGCTGGGTTGTTTCAACACGTTTGGTTCAAATATGGACAAACCAAACAGTTGGGTTTAAAAATGTAATTTAAAAATTTAAAAACCAATGGTTGGGTTTGTCCATATTTGACCCAAACATGGGTTGAATCCACCAGAATTTTTAGAGTGCATATTTCTTGAGGATTAGCGATAACAGTGAGTATATCGTCATGTCATATATCGTCTATTGTCATATATCGTCATGTAAGATATAACTTATATTGTTTATATCTTGTGTTTGGATCATTTTTATTCTTAGTTTCCAGTCTACTATGTTTAGGCTTCCCTTCTTTCTAAATGAAATGATTGACTTTCTTTATACGCTTATTTTGAGCGTCTGTTTCCACTCAGTTTGATGAGCTCAGCTTTTGGCACAAACAGTAAATTTTTCTGATTTAACGCACCGTCAGGTAACGAAAAAAAAATCCAGATATGCCCGAAAGCAATCACTTTAATTAAAGCTCGGACCACAACAGTGTATGTGTATTTATACAATAATGTGCTGATATGTTTGGAATGAGTTCTGTTCACTCTCTGATATTGTTTCTTGTCTTTCACATGGAAAACTGACTGACATTTATCTGTTTCTGTTTTTTTTTATTAGGCCTTTCTAGGAAGTAGTTGGCAAAGAAGCCAACTAGGATTTTAGAAAAAGGCACTCATTTTTCTTGTTCTTTCTCTCCGAGGCCTTTGAGAAAATAGACCTCATCTTTGAAGGGAATTGAATCGCAGGGCCTGGGAATTTTTGGCTTTCCTTTCATTAACTTGGTGTTTCTGGGGATATTAAGGTTGCATTGTCCCCAAGCAGACTTCTAAGAATCATTCCGTTTCAGAAGTGGTCCATAAAAGGTTTGATTCACTCTGATCATCTGCGCAGCCACTTCATGGCTGTGTCCTGATTGTGCTTTCAGATTGAATCAAGAGAAAATACCTAGATGACCCAGTACCATCAGAGCTCGAGACTGTGGTGTGGACCTCCGGTTTTTCATCACCACAGATTCCAGCAAGACCACATGCCAGAAAGATTGAGTACATGGGAAAATCTGTGGAAAAAGAATCATATTCCCTCTTTCAAGTTAGGATATCTTTCAAATTCTTCCAATGTCGTACCAGAGAAGGTTCTTGATTAATCCCTGCTATGCTCTCAGGGAAGGTTATTAATTGAACGGTTTGATGAATGAACACTTGCCTTTGAATTATGGGTATTCTGCAGCAGTAGAGCTCACAGATTTACAGCGCTCTCCCTGGTGATGAGGGGCTTTAACTTCTCAGTCTGAAAAGCTAAAACCAGAGGAGGTTTGGGTAGAGAGTTGTTGTCTATCCTCCCTTTAATGTGTCTGTCAGAAGACTGCTGGGTAACAATTCACAAAGAAAGCTAATGTGCATCTAAATCTGCAGCTGAAGTCTCATTGGCCATTCAACGCAGCATCAGCATATTGCCTATGACATTTTTTGAGTCTTGGAAATGAATGAATGAATGGATTAATGGATTGTTTTAAGGCCTTCATGAATAATGCAATGACCTCGGTATGTTCTAAAGAAGCTTCAGATTTCTTGTAGGGACACGTGGACATTTTGTTTTTAGACATTTCCTTTCTGTCTGACCTAAATTTAGTTGCTAAACTTGAGTGCCTTGTAACTGAGGCTGTGATGAATTAATAATCATGGCAAAGAACTTTGTCCTCAATCTTTAGAACTCAAAATAGTCGATTGATAGCGGAATAAAATACATTGTACTTTTTGTGGTTGGCTACAGCGCAGGTAACCAAACAAGCCTTGAAGTTCTTGAGCTTGTTTTTTCAAGCCATCAGATGCTTTAAGGTACGGCGCCCGTCTGTGCCAAAATATGAAAATTCTGTAAAATCGGCATCTGCAGCAAACTGTAATTAGGTCATGGCAATAAGTCCTGTCCTCCTTCACTGCTCCTTTTCAGGAGACCTTCATGAATAATCAGAGAAAAAACAGGCCACTGTTGGTCTTTGAAGTTTTCCAAGCAACTAAAAATAATCTCATAATGCATTATAATGAAAAACCATTTGTTGGTTCCATCACTGCAGATGTAGTCAGAAAGCTTCAGCGGTAAACACAAAACAAAACCCAACCGCCTTGCAGAGAAACTGAGTACTTGAAAGGGGTTATTTGCATTTTGATTGACATTTAGAGTCAGGGTTAGCCATCAGATGATCACATATGAGTTATATATATATATATTATTAAACATAAGGTTATGTAAAATAACTGATTTTAGTACATGCCACATCTTCTAACTTTTATATTTTTGTTGTTTTAATCTCATAACATGCTGTTGAATGGCAAGTGTTCCATTGTGACGTCTTATTTCATGTTTTGTAACAACAAGTAATTGCCTGTACCTTTCACAACTTTTTATTGACAGATACAGTAAATGTCCTTAATGAATAGTTCACCTAAAAATTAAAATTCTGTCATTCCATCCTTCATGTTATTCCATTCTTGTAAGCTGTTATTTTTTATGGAACATTGTAGATCTCATTCAAATATTTTTCTTAACAAAGACAATTAATCGTGACCACATCTTGTTGTAGGCTATATTCCATCTATGCAAACCATTACTGATCACATGACATGCAAAATGCAAATGGAATTTGCCCATAATTGGTATGTTCAGGCCATGTCATAATTACCATACTGTCACAAATCCTGTCAGTTCCCCGGACTACATTTCCCATCATCCCCCCTGCCAGTCACACGCTCACACTCCCCTCCAATCATCATCAGCCACATACACCTTAAGCACACTCCCTGGACTATATAAGACTCTCACACACACCACCCATTGGCGAAGTCTTGTTTACCCTGTGTGACATTTCTGAGCGTTTCCCTGTGTTTATTGTCTGCCTGTTTATCGTTACCGATCCTGCCTGTTTCCTGTTTATCGACCCGTTGCTGCCTGTCCTGACCCTTGCTTTGTATACCGACCTGTGAGTGATATCTGCCTGTCCTGATCATTGCCTGTTCCTTGACCACGATTCTGCCTGTTCCTTGCTGTTCCTGTTTGCTCCTGTTTGACCCTGCCTGTACGACCACTCTCACTTTAATAAATGCTGCACATGGATCTCTGCCTCAGTCCCGATTCGTTACAGAAGACTTCGCCACCACCACGATCCAGCAGCTTTCCCGGAGGATCTCTACACGGTATGGACATTAATCAATTGTTGTTATGGAGTACGCAGGGCACACGATCACTGGAGGATTACATCACAGAATACCTGAACATTGCATATTATTCAGATCTGCCTGACTGTGCACTTATTGACTTTTTCTGCGATGGTGTCAACCAACCACTCAAAGAACAATTAATTCGTGAGGGACCCCGTTCTTCTCTTAGTCATTTCCTGGACTATGTGTTATTGATTGTTGGTTCTCCGTTTACCGTGGGGGTCGCGGAGGAATGCGACACCGAGATAAACCACGTAATGGCCGCTGCGCCAAAGGACATTCACAAAATGGCGGCTACCACCATAACAACACCAAGCCACATCTCCGCTGATCGCCCAGAGCCACGTCAAGCCTTCGCAGATCGCTCAGAGCAACGTCACGTCTCTGGATCAGTCAGAAAGCAGCTAGGATTGCGTTCCAGTGTGGCTGATCCACCACTGATTTCAGCGCGAGCGGCTGGCATTCCCAAGCATCAACCGGCCGCTTCACACTCAAGCCCGGCGGTCGCTTCGCTCTCAAGTCAGCCGGCCGCGTCGCTCTCAAGCCCAGGGACCACTTCGCTCTCCGCACTCAAGTCTCCGCCGGCCACTTCACTCTCAAGCCCGATGGCCGCTTCGCTCTCAAACCCGCCGGCCGCTTCGCTCTCAAGCCCGCCGGCCGCTCCGCTCTCAAGCCCGCCGGCCGCTCCGCTCTCAAGCCAGCCGGCCGCTCCGCTCTCAAGCCAGCCGGCCGCTCCGCTCTCAAGCCAGCCGGTCAGTCCGCTCTCAAGCCAGCCGGCCGCTTCGCTCTCAAACCTGCCGGTTGCTTCGCTCTCAAACCTGCCGGTTGCTACGCTCTCAAGCTCGCCGGTTTCAACGCTCTCAAGCTCGCTGGTTTCAACTCTCTCAAGCTCGCCGGTTTCAACGCTCTCAAGCTCGCCGGTTTCAACGCTCTCAAGCTCGCCGGTTTCAACGCTCTCAAGCTCGTCGGTTGCCATGGACTCTTGTTCGCCGATTGCAGTGGACTTATGCACCCTGGACGCGATGGACGAAATGGCTGCTTTGCCAGTGCCCACGGGCAAGATGGCCGCCCCTGCGGTGCTCAAGGATGCAGGGGTTGTTCCAGCCATTGAGTCCGCTTCAGCCAGTGAGTCTGCTCCAGAAACCGCTCCAGTCGGTGAACCATCGCCTCATCCTCGGAAGAAGAGGAGGAGTAGGAGGAGGAAGGCTCCATCTGTTCTTCCACCTCTTACGTCCAAACGTCTTGTCCTGCCGGCGCCACCTGTGCTTCTTGCCCTGCCGGCGCCACCTGTGCTTCTTGCCCTGCCGGCGCCACCTGTGCTTCTTGCCCTGCCGGCGCCACCTGTGCTTCTTGCCCTGCCGGCGCCACCTGTGCTTCTTGCTCTGTCGGCGCCATCCAAGCTTCCAGCCCTGCCAGCGCCACCCAAGCTTCCAGCCCTGCCAGCGCCACTCAGGCGTCTTGCCCTGCTGGCTTCACCCACACGCCTGGCCCTGCCGCCGCCACCCGAACCCCTTGCCCACGAACCTGCGACGGGCCCCGCTGAAATCCCTAAGAACTTTTTTGGGGGGGGCAGTATACCTAGGGGTGGGGAGTTTGTGGGTGGGAACCCTGCTCAATCATGGCCATTTATAGACTGTAGCCCTCTTGGGCCATGTATGGTCTCTTTGCTGTGGCCGTCCGAGCCGCCTGACCTGCCGTGGCCGTCCGAACTGCCTAACCTGCTGTGGTTGCCCAAGCCACCTGACCTGCCGTGGTTGCCCGAGCCGTCTGACCTGCCGTGGTTGCCCGAGCCGTCTGACCTGCCGTGGCTGCCCAAGCCACCTGACCTGCCGTGGCTGCCCGAGCCACCTGACCCGCCGTGGCTTCCCGACACTCCTGACCTGCCGTGGCTGCCCGAGCCACCTGACCAGCCGTGGCTTCCTGATCCGCCGTGGCCGCCCGAGGCTCCTTACCCGCCGTGGCTGCCCGAGGCTCCTGACCCGCCATGGCTGCTCGTGGCACCTGACCCACCGTGGCTGCCTGAGTTCCTGGACCTGCCCTGGAGACCTCCATACCCGCCTGCACATCCAGTATCTCCTGCCTGTAGGTCTCCAGGGCACCCACCCCCCCTCCCCAGTTGTGCCATCTACGGCGCGAGGACGCGCCTTCCGGGAGGGGGACATTCTGTCACAAATCCTGTCAGTTCCCCGGACTACATTTCCCATCATCCCCCCTGCCAGTCACACGCTCACACTCCCCTCCAATCATCATCAGCCACATACACCTTAAGCACACTCCCTGGACTATATAAGACTCTCACACACACCACCCATTGGCGAAGTCTTGTTTACCCTGTGTGACATTTCTGAGCGTTTCCCTGTGTTTATTGTCTGCCTGTTTATCGTTACCGATCCTGCCTGTTTCCTGTTTATCGACCCGTTGCTGCCTGTCCTGACCCTTGCTTTGTATACCGACCTGTGAGTGATATCTGCCTGTCCTGATCATTGCCTGTTCCTTGACCACGATTCTGCCTGTTCCTTGCTGTTCCTGTTTGCTCCTGTTTGACCCTGCCTGTACGACCACTCTCACTTTAATAAATGCTGCACATGGATCTCTGCCTCAGTCCCGATTCGTTACACATACACTGTAAAAAAACATTCTGTAGTTTTTACAAAATAACTTTGGCAGCTGTGGTTACCAGAATAATTTTGTAAAAAATACAGAACAATTGTAAACACATTTACAGAACAAACAATAAAATTTGAATGTAAACCAGTAAATTCAGCAATGCACACTACTACTACTAAAATCTGTTTTGTATCTTTAACATGTACTGACAACCACCATAATAATGCAGGTGGTAAAAGAGAAAGCCACATGAAGAATCAGAGTTCATCACAAGTAGCTTTTCCACAAAGTGAAGTATATACTAATATACACAAGGTGCAAAAAGTCATTCACGCAAACGCAAAACACCATCATGGTAACCCACAATACTTAAATAATGCAGTAAACATTCATTAAACAACAGAACATGTAACATAAAACCCTACTGTACATAACTGATAACAAAAACTATTAAGAAACATGATTATTTAAACTAAATACTTTCAAAGTGTCATGTGGAATGTGGAAATATCAATTTACAGTTTTTGACTGTAAATTATACATTGATTTGTTCTTTTTTACATCTAAAAATTGTAAAATTTACAGCATTTTACTGTGAAAATTACATAAAATGTTTGGTTAGAGCTTTTACTGTTTTTCCCTGTATATAGTACAGGAACTTTCTGTTAACCTATTTACAATTTGAGTTTAAATGCGTTTTTACAATATTTTACCGTTAAAATCACATTCATTTTTTACAGTGTAATTACAAGATTAAAGGCCCGTTCACACCAAGAACCACTATAAAGATGACTATATTAGCTTCCACACCAGCAGACGATATTGTTCTGTTTATTCTATGTCTGTCACTTTAAATGCTCAAGCTCATTACAGCAGGATGGATACTGATTTTTCTGTTTTATTGTTCATCAGCTGGATAAAATCATTCTGAAAGTGATTCCAACAATATTGTTTTTCTGTGCCATGATCTTTATAGCTGTGGTGTGAACTCTGCTATCGTTTAATAATCATTTAAAAAATTGGTTAAAAATGATCCAAAATAAATTTTTGAGAAACTACAGTACATAACCAGCCAGTGTTCAAAACTATCTCCTTACCTTAGCTCGATTAACAACAGTAAGCTTGTAATAATGTTTTATAATAAATTGATACTGGTGGATTTCTGCGGGAAATTCGAGCATGCAGCAGTTCTTCTTTGCATCATTACGTCACGTCTGTTAACAGAAAGAAAGGAGTCCCAGCTAAGCTATGCATATAAGATGCTACTGGTAGAGGATCATTTATAGCCTTTTCTCACAGCAGCTGCAATATTTAAACTTATCATTTTGATGGCGGATTGTAATCCAGAAAGGTCCAAATGACAATGATCAGTGACAATTGGAGATTAAGCCGTAGTCAAAAAGCAAAAGACTTTGGACTGCAGAGTGGCTACAGAAATTGAAATCTACAGGTAACGCTAATACACACTAAATACACATAGTCATGCAATGCTTATGTTGTTAACATTAAGTTTAACAACAATAATAAATTGCACAGTTTGATGCAATATGAGCTAAGCGATCGTTACATTTATTGTAGGCCTAATGCTTTTTCCCTCAGTTGGTCAGAACAAAAGTGGCAGACATGTTACTTGTTCAGATGACATTTTCCGGTGAAAATTCCTACTTTGGTCATACTTCAAGGCTACAATCTGTGATTCTGAAATACTATCCACACCGGTGCTGTGACTGACAGCAAACATCAGATTCATCCGCGCTGAAAAGCTGTGCCGATGATGCATAATGCACGTGAAGATAATAATTCCGCATATAACTGCAATTGCAGGTTTCAAACAGAGATGGCGACTAAGAGGCAAATCTTACAGACAGCAGCTTTAAGGTATTTCAATAAACCTTAAAACCACTGCAGTACAATTCTCTAGATTTTTTAGGTCAATAATTATCAAAAACTGTTAAACTTTACCATTTGGATAGCCATAACATGATCATTAAGAAAATGTCCATCTCCAAATGTACCCAAAAGCCTATAAATCATAAATGCTTTTGTGTCTGCCTAGACCCTAACACCTTAGATGGCATAAAGGTCTTAATTCGCTTGAACCCCGATAAATGAGAATTAAAGGAATAGGCCACTTTTAAATAAACTTTTCCTGATAAATTACTCACCCCTATGTCATCCAAGATGTTCATGTCTTTCTTTCGGCAGTTGAAAAGAAATTAAGGTTTTTGAGGAAAACATTCCAGGATTTTTCTCCATATAGTCGATTTCAAAGGCTACCAACAGGTTGAAGATCCAAATTGCAGTTTCAGTGCAGCTTCAAAGAGCTTTAAATGATACCAGATGAGGAATAAGGGTCTTATCTAGCGAAACGATCGGTCATTTTCGAAAAAAATACAACCGTTTATGCTTTATAAACACAAAATATCGCCTTGAACGTACTTCCCGTTTCCACATTCTTCAAAACGCTTACGCTGAATGTCCTACACCTTCCCTATTCAACTTACGGAATGAACAAGGCGCCAGTTTCTTTTTTTCCATAAGTAGAATAGGGAAGGCGTAGGACATTCAGCGTAAGCATTTTGAAGAATGTAAAAACGGGAAGTATGTTCAAGGCGATATTTTGTGTTTATAAAGCATAAACGGTTGTGTTTTTTTTCGAAAATGGCCGATGGCTTCTCTAGATAAGACCCTTTTTCCTCGTCTGGTATCGTTTAAAGCTCTTTGAAGCTGCACTGAAACTGCAATTTGGACCTTCAACCTGTTGGTAGTCGCTGAAATCCACTATATGGAGAAAAATCCTGGATGTTTTCCTCAAAAACCTTAATTTCTTTTTGACTGACGAAAGAAAGACATGAACAATATGGATGACATGGGGGTGAGTAAATTATCAGGAAAAGTTTATTTAAAAGTGGACTAATCCTTTAATAACAGAGTATTTTCTGAGAGCTCCGACTTTTACCACGTGACGTACCACCTGACTGCTGCAGATTCATGATAGCGTTAGCATAGAAACGCATAATTCCTTGAACTTGAACCGCTCAAAGACAAGTTGAATGTCACGCATTGTCATGTCATAATTACGGTAATTACAACTTGATTTTAACACGGCTGTCACAGAAGATTATCAGTAAATAACTTCTTATTTTTAAATTTAGATCACAAAACTATCATATGACTTTATATGTAGAATATAAAGTAGTATACACTACGTTAATGGTGTTTATGTAGCCTACTGTTTGGACAGACATGACTGCTGTCGTTGTATGATAAACAAGCTATGTGAAGATTCTTCATTATCTTTTGTTTTCCACGAAAAAATAAGAAAATACGGAACGGCATGACATGAGGGTGAGTAACGACAGAATTTATATCTTCGGGGGAAGTAGCCTATCTCTAATTGTCACTCAGTGACTTTCCTGAAACATCTTTCTCTTGAAAATCGATTGGTCTCTTTATTTGTAACACTTTAGACAATCTTTAATTATTAACAATAGCTTATTGTAGCAGTAAAGCCTATAATGCGTATCATTTGGCGATTCAAGATGCCATTAAATTTAGTTTATATATTCATTTAAATAGCCTATGCATGGACTGCTGATCTGTTAAGCGCCGTGTTTGTTAAAGACTTTTAATTAAATTTGGGTTATTATAAAGTAGGCTAATTATTTAACTGCAGCAGTAGATAGACTCCTATCTAGTGGCCATCTATCTGCATGTGTCCCGTTAGAAAATCTGCAAAGCAAAGTGTTCTCCTTTAACTGCAGAGGTCTCCACATCCCCTCACACACCTTTACCAGCCTGTGTTCCTTCCTACAGAGAGCAAGAGGCGGAGGAGAGAAAGGAGATCGTAGATACGCATCCTTGTTGAAGTCAATGAGAACTTCTCTTCGGAGGAAACGGCCGTTAGTGAAGGAGCTTCAGGACGTTTGGAGATCTCAGAAATGCTTTTGATGGTCTCAGCCGGCGATATCGCTCCGTTCATGGTCAGAACAAAACTGAGAGACCATTTCAATGACTCAATGTGCTCGTTTTGAGGAGCAAAGGAGACGTTTCTGTAGGATTTTCAGTCCGGAGACGTGATGTCTGCTAGCGCTCGTGCCCTTCTCTTAGGTAAGTTTCCTCCTCGTGCTTGTGGAGTGATGTCTCTGCAGCGCGTGGCAAATTTGATCAGATGTAGATATTTAGTAGACTTTGTAGTAGTTTACTTGGTTGGTGATGTCAGTAGTTTCTGCTAATGTTACTTTTACACGACAATTGACAAAAATAAGATTATGGCAAGCTGTTTTAGCATTTTCTTTAAGCGTACTAGTCGCTATTTTTGTTACTAGTAGAACTGAGTAGGCTAATAGTGACTATTATTTTTTAGTTTCACTAGTAACTGTTTTATAGACATTAGTATATATTCCTGTAGTGATTAGTATCATAGGCTATTTACTTCTTTGCTACAGTACTTGTCACTATTCCATTTTTTTGTTTAGTAACAATTTCACATTTTCGCCACTAAAGTCTATGTTGGTCTGTGATTCAGATGTCAACAATTCACTTCTGATTCTATTCCAGTTGTTGCTGGTATAAGTTTTACTAGGCATATGTTATTGTTTACTTGTTTTAAGTAATGGATTAGACAAAATAGCTATTTTATAGTTCAATCTTATTAGTAGATTAAAAAGTGATTAAATATTAAAGTGGCTTGCCATAACCAGGTATACTTCAACCTTACATGTGCTGTATTATTCAGCATCCAGATATATTATGCATTCATTTATTAATGCCTTCCTGTCCGTGAATTAAGTTATGCTTTCAGGTGTTGTCCACAAGTGATGTTAAATGCATGTTTCACAGCCTTTTTTACAAACTCTCTGCGTTGCAATATCTTAAATGATGCCGTACTACAAGATAACTATTTTAATGTTGAAAATGAATTTGAAAGCAAATTTCTTCATGTTTCTGTAATTGAAAATTGCATATATTTAGCGTTTAATTCTGACACATAGGGTGAAATCTGGTAAAAAGGGCAACGTTTTGGTCTAAAGCAGCATTAAAATGTCTCTGCACATTTTCCAGACTGCGCGTTTTGTATTAAGTCAGGTCCCTTCTATCATTTTATGTTAAAATATGAAACAAAAAACAACTGTTTAAACCCAAGAGCTATTTAAATGTCAGAAGTCTCCCTCAGTATCAACATCACTATGTGCACTTACAGTAAAACGGGCCAGTATTTCAAAATCATAATTGTGAACAAAGAAATGAATGCTATGTGTGAAAAGCTGCTATTATGATTTTATATTTTCCCTTCAATACTCTGTAAAATTAGTTGTCCTGCAAACTCAGACCAATCAAACCATTTCATGCCTGTAAAGTATTATTGTCTATCTGGCACATTTTACATTGTGACCTATTTTACCAGACATCATCCTAGATATAACTAGATTTGCATGTCCTTAAGAAAATGTCAGTTCTTAGTTGCAAGTCAGCAAAAAAAAAAGTTTTAGTTTAGTTTTAGGCTTTGGTTCTGTGTAAATTAAATTTGCTGCTGTCATGATGTTCAGTGTGTGTCTTATTTCCAGTTGGCTGCTGGAGAATCAACACATGAGTTTGAATTTGTGTGTAAGCCATTTTACTTGTAATGTGATATATTTCAGAGTGTATCTGGATATTCAGTGAGCAAAAATGTGGATTTCTATCCATCGGGAATTGTTTGTGTCATGAAAAAAGGTCTCTGTATGACAGGTGGTTGGAGGAGAGTGACTAAAAAAAATGAGAGGGCTTGATGACATCAGACGAAAAGGACATTTAGTTATTGTGTTTTAAGTTATAAGTGCTTTTTCATTTAGAATAACTTTGGCTGATGAACCATTCACAATAAGACCAGAAACAAGTAATAATAATTTATTGTTGACTTAAGTTCTGTAGCACTGCATGCTCTGTAAATTACCGCAGCATGTGTGCTTTCTTTTACTGCCGTTTACTGAAGTGTTGTGACTAGAGTAGACAATAAGCGGCATAGAGAGACGCGAAGCGCTTGAGTCCTCCGACTCGCACGCATACAACAGCAAACGCCACAGCAATTATCATGATGAGCACTTTCATTAGTTGCATTAAAACAACTGTGCTAGACAAGCCATGCAAACAACACAACATATCACAACACCATCATTCACACCCCGCAGACACGCCAACACAACACAGCTGTAGAGCTGTCTGTCCATCTATCTGTCTATCTAATGGCTTTGAAATTTACTTGGTTTTTGGCTTTTCGTCTGGAAATAATTGATCATTGTCTAATAGTAAAGAACATCTTATTCCCTATAGCGGCAATTATCACTCCGGCAGTTCTAAATAGAGGTTTTCTGAACAGCACAAACTGTTTTGTTTGTTTGATTATTCTCTCTCCTAGAGCAACTTGTGTTTTTTTCCCTGAGAAATGTGCTCATGATGCAGTAGCAGAGGTGCTGCCAAACTAAAATCTGCTACTGTTCATGTTACATTTGAGGGGCTGGATTCATTAAGAGTTTTCTCATTAAATGCTGTTATTTTACATTCAGTTTTAAAATTTGCACAACAAAATGTTATATAAAAATTAGGAATGCACCATATACCATATGTCAATTATCTGCATTATATTATATTATATTATATTATATTATATTATATTATATTATATTATATTATATTATATTATATTATATTATATTATATTATATTATATACAACATATTGTTCTGGTTCTCGAATCTGATTGGCTGATAGGTCTTTCCAGCCATGCAATATTCTACTAGTATCACCATAGGAACCATTTCACTGTTTGAATCACTCCACTTTCAGCATTTCTCACAGCAAGTGTCATGGCGTACAAGCAAGTTCACCATATTTTTAAAGATACCAAGGTTGTTGTGTAAGAGGTGAGAATGAAGTTATTTAGACCTCAAATATACAAATTATGTGTAAACATGTCACATAATTTGCGGAACATTTGTTAGATATATAAAAATTAGGCATGCATGATATACCGTCAATTATCTGCATTAGATATTTTTAAAAATTTATATCACCTGATATTGTGCATCCCCCTATATTATATTATATTATATTATATTATATTATATTATATTATATTATATTATATTATTATTTTTAAACTTTTTATATATTGTTGTTATTATTATTCAGTTTTAAGATTTGCACAACAAAAAGTTTTTGTTATATATTATCCAGTTTTAAGACTATATATATAACAATTAGGCATGCATTATATACCATGTCAATTTTCTTAAAAAAACAAACAAACATCTGATATAAAAATTAAAAGAATTTCCACTATTTTTATATTTATATGACATTTTCCATAAATTTACGTTCACTTAAATGTATTCTTTAAAAACACTCCATGGGTTTCATGTGACGTCACTGTATTTTATCGCCGCCATATTTGTGTCCGGTCACAGCTGCGCGCTCTGTTTAAGTCTATGGTGACAGCAGCTACAACTACCAGAGGAAGGCCAACGAAACACTCTCACAAGGTTCACAACAAATTTACAATATGTCTGGGATATGTGGTGCTGTTAGCTGTTTCAACAGTCGTCAGAACTGCACATTTATTTGATCCCAAAGGAGTTAGATCGGCAGAATTATTGACTTCATTCAGAAAGGACCACACCACTGGCAGCCAAACAGAAATGCACAACATTAATAACTGCTGGGACTGTCATTTACATAACATTATAATTGTATACAATATTGTATTCAAATATTGTGAATTCTAGTTGCTGTGTTTATATCTGTTAATTACCTTAAAGCGCTTTATTTTACAGATGTTCATTCAGCACGTGCAGCTCAAATAATAGGCTACTATCAAAATGAGATGATTTGAGAAAAGAATCTGTTATTGTTCGTGATCCTTATTAATCAAACCATGTGCTGCTGAATATAATACGAGAACAATATAAGAGCTAGTTATTAAAAATAATGCATAATTTTTTTTAAAAATATGAAAGTTTTAATATTACTGTAAACATTTTAATGACTTAATCATTGCTGTTTGAGCTGCGCACGCTGAAGCTGAAGAGAATAAAAACACGTAAACAAAGTTAATTAACTCAAAGGTACACATCCTATATAGGGTAATTCATATATATTTATACAAGATCGACATAAAATTACAACTTATATATTAGCACAAAATCATGCACGCATACTTGAACTAAGTAATGTAGTCAGCTCGTGTCGTGAATTTGTTCATCCTGTAATAACACACCAAAACACAGCAACTAGAATTCACAATATTTGAATACAATATTGTATATAATTATAATGTTATGTAAATGACAGTCCCAGCAGTTATTAATGTTGTGCATTTCTGTTTGGCTGCCAGTGGTGTGGTCCTTTCTGAATGAAGCCAATAATTCTGCCGATCTAACTCCTTTGGGATCAAATAAATGTGCAGTTCTGACGACTGTTGAAACGGCTAACAGCACCACATATCCCAGACATATTGTAAATTTGTTGTGAACCTTGTGCGAGTGTTTCGTTGGCCTTCCTCTGGTAGTTGTAGCTGCTGTCACCATAGACTTAAAAAGAGCGCGCAGCTGTGACCGGACACAAATATGGCGGCGGGCATAGCGGAAGTGACGTCTTTGAAACCCATGGATAATTGAATAATACTGTTAAATGTCATTTTTTGCAAATTAAATATCATTTGAATATCCATTTTTCATATTGTACATTATAATGTTGTGATGTTTAAATTAATTTGTAGTATTTGAAACGACTAGTATTAGTGTTTTTTTAAAAAAATAAAAAAAAATTATTTAGTTATTTATTTCAACTAAATAGTATAGAGTTTTAATATCCGCCTATTGTTTTTATTATTGACCATAACATAAAATAATTATTAGCTAATCAGTATCAGCAAGAATTTTAATATGGGTGCATCCCTATCCCTAATATAAAACAAAGCTTTTTCCATTGCTTAAAACGACCATTTGTTGCAGCATACTCAAATAAAGAGTGTGTTAAGAAGCAGATCTAAGATCGGTCTATTTTTAGATAGATCTCCAGGGGCAGCAAAGTATCTGTCAAGTATAAAGATGACATGGGCATCCAGAACCAGAGGTCAGGAAGTGACATCCTGCTGTGTGCTGCCTTCCCCCTCTTTCAGTGTCTCTCTCGCTCTCGCTCTCTCTGCCCTGTGAATGTTGCTGTCAAACAGACTTTAATAACAAAAGCTGCATGTAGCGTTCTGAAATATGGAGTATCTCCTTACTTGACCTCAGTGTCTCTAACCCTAACCCTGCTGAGACCACAACCTTTCTATGCCAGTGGCCCATTCACTGCGAGTGTCTGCATTTACTTGCACAAATGCAGCGAGATAATAAGATCATTTGTGCTTGTGCCATAACAGAAAAATGTTTCTCTATGTCATAGTAAATGTTTTCATCCTGATATTTCATGGCAAAATTACATTAATATTTAATAGTTTGTTTATAATTTATTAATTTATGCTTGCTAAATGAACGTCCCTACATTACTTTCTTAGACACCATAAATACTGTATAGTGCCTTCAGTAATGAAACCATTTGTACAAAGAAGCTCAATACACTTCCCACAGGATTATGAGCCATATTAAAGCGCACACCAACAAAAAGCAGGGAGTAACTAGCCTATGTGTGTGTGTTTTCAGACGGCTGTGGTAATTCAGTAACTTGAGTCAGGAACTGTAGTGTGTCTTTTTTTCAGCACCTAGCTCTAATTCAGCTCCTGATGAGCCCCCGGCTTCACATGGACCATGTCAGTTGTGTGTGTGTGTGTGTGTGTGTGTGTGTGCGTGTGTGAACATCCCCATGGGGACCCAGTGCTGTCTTTAATTAGTAGAGCACATCACAGCAGGGCCGGCCCTCACTGAGAGCCGTGTCATTCCGTTCAGAGAAATCACAGTGACATCCTTTCTCCCACCAGACACACAGCACCAGCCACTTACCTCCTCTATACACACACACAGTTTAACATGCATAGACCTACACACATGCACACACACGCTGATATCAATCACACAGCTGTACATGTGCACAACACATCCAAAAAACAGTCCAGCGGTGTTGCTGTATGAGTGAGTGTGGGATGGTCTGTTTTGATGGGTGTTTTGATGGGTGTGATATTGTACATTGTCTTATTGACCGTATGACACCTTACACCTTACAACAAGTGAAAAGAAGATAAAAATAACCTGAGTTGTACGCTGCAAAAAAAAATAAAAAAAATGAAACTCTAGATGGCACAGGCTGTTAGGTCCTTAACTCTGCTTGCAATCACATCAATCTCTGTAGGGCACACCTCATTGGTTCCTGCTGTATCAGTAGCCTATGAGCTCGATGCTCAACTTTCAAATACTTGGTCAGCATTTGCTGTAGGAGTTGCAGCGCGCTTTCAGAAACCCTCCACCTTCCCCAGCTCCACCTGTATAGATCTGCTATAGGTAATTCATGTACACTATATTGTATAGCAGCCGCATGCCTTACTTGCTCACAGCAGCGTGTCGTGTATGTATTGGCAGTATAAGTGCCGCACTTGCTCTGCAGCAGCAGCAGTAACAGCAGATCTATTCCACCAAGACCAAACATTTCAACATTGTCATATCCATTACCGTGCCAAACACTCAGAGAGTTGTCATGAGAGAAATACATATATCTCAAAGGTGCCTGTAAAGACATTTATAATGTTTCAAAAGATTTCCATATCAAAGATGCTGATCTTTTCTCTAAACGAATCCTGAAAAAAATGCATCACAGTTTCCACAAAAATATTAAGCAGCACAACTGTTTTCAGCATTGATAATGATAAGAAATATGCCTTGAGCACCAAATCAGCATATTAGAATGATTTCTGAAGGATCATGTGACACTGAAGACTAGAGTAATGATGCTGAAAATTCAGCTTTTGCCATCGCAGGTATAAATTGCATTTTAAAATATATTAACATATAGAAGAGTTATTTAAATTGTAATAATATTTTACAGTATTACTGTTTTCATGGCAGTTTTGATAAAATAAATGCATGTTCTTTTAAAAATATTAAACTTTTAATATTTATATACTTATATATAAATATAATATTAATATTTATTTAATATTTATATACTTATATATATATATATATATATATATATATATACTACGTTCAAAAGTTTAATATTTTCAAAAGAACATGCATTTCAGAGCTGCTACTAACGATTATTTTTTCGATTAGTCGACTAATCTAACGATTATTTTTATTAAATTTTTTTATTAATTTAGTGTTCTTTTTTTTGATTAGCGAATGAATCATTTGGATAACTTTACAAAAAAAATTATAAGTACAACTTCTAATATAATATTTAAACTTTTATTTATTTTTTTTTTTCAATTGACTGACTTCTCATGTGATTTATGAGCTTCTACAACTTTTGACCTTCTAACTGAACTCCTTTCCACAAACTGATCGTAGAAATAAAAACAGTATAAATAAAAATAGTAACATTTTACAATAAGGTCTCATTTATTAACATTAATGTATTAACCAACATCAACTAACAATGAGCAATATATTTGTTACAGTATTTATTAATCTTTGTTTATGTTAGTTAATAAAAATAGTCATTCATTGTTAGTTCGTGATAGTTCACAGTACATAAACTAATGTTAACAAATGAAACCTTATTGTTTGTGTTTAATAAGATTAAGAGAAAACTGTTATTAATTTTTATGGTAACACTTTACAATAAGTGCAACCATAATCGCACTCTCTCAACATTCAAAGTGCAAATAAGACCAATTTTTTTCTTTGATACAGAGCTAAGAGATGGTTACAACTACACTGCCCAGCCTAAAATAGCTTTCATATTGAGAGATATCTGTATTCATCAGAAATCTCATTTGAATGCACCCACGCGTTTACTTTCACTTTCATGATCGCGCGTAACTCTGTAAATATGGAGCGGCGGCGACCATTATCCAACTGAATTAAATGTTTTTTTATTTAAATACAAAGCAAAACGACAGTGGAGGCATAATGTAATCGTAGCGGTGACATATTCTTTCCTAATCATCCTAACACTCTGTCATGGCAATATCACGATATCACATTTTAATATCGCGTCGCACCCCTAGTGCTCGTGCATCGCAGTTGTGCTGCCGCGGTACGCCATCTCGGTTTTGCAAAGGGAACAAAGGACCATTTTATTTGGCCTCTGTTTAAAGTATTCCCATACTTTTGATAATCGTGGTCTAGGTTTTTGTGATAGAATAGAACTTTCTCCATTCCCAGTAGCAGAAGCCGCCATTATGGGAGATGAATGTAAACATTGTGACGCGTCGACGCATTTCACGCACGTCGCCGTATTTTCGTAGTCGCCGTAATCGATGACGTTGATGCGTCGTTGCAGCACTAATATATATATATATATATATATATATATATATATATATATATATATATATATATATATATATATATATATATATTTACATTTTGTTATTGACTCCTTTTGTGTTCCACACAACAAAACATGGTATTTTTAGTCTAAAATGAAGATAGGACTCGATCAGACTTCCAAAATTTAGACATGGATGGATGGAATTTATGGATGGATGGAATTTATGGATGGATGGATGGATGGATAGATAGATAGATAGATAGATAGATAGATAGATAGATAGATAGATAGATAGATAGATAGATAGATAGATAGATAGATAGATAGATAGATAGATAGATAGATAGATAGATAGATAGATAGATAGATAGATAGTATATACTATGAGAGCATACAGACATCTTGTAAAGGATGTTTTAAATTCTCTCTGCCCATCCCTTGTGCTTTTAGTGTATGTTGGTCATCATTGCATTTGAAGTGTCTCATGGCACAGGCCACTCTGACCTACAAATCTCACGGCACTCAGAGACACGAGTGTGGCAAACGGCAAACAGATTGTGGAGGAGCATTTGAGGCTCAGAGCTGGAATGATCTCCTTTACTCCTGGTATTCCTGAGACACCGTGAAACGGTTTAGATTTACTGTAATCCAAACCACATGCTCTCACCTCATGCTTTCATTGTGGAAAGACCAAAATATTTCTTTCAAAAATATTTGGGGGAGGTTTGCGTTTCAGAGTTACTTCTGGATTTATAGGCGGCCCGACAGAATGATGTTACCTGAGGCATTGGCGGGGATTTACAGGGTGCTTTTTGAGAAAACATTTTTTTTTAAATATAAAATGTATCTTTATTTTTGTTTCCTTTTTTTCTTTTGCTTTCGACCACCCTGAAGATGAATTCTTACATTTGGATAAGAGTCGCATTTCTTTATAAATGGGAGGGAAAACGAGAACTACTATAGAATATTATTTTTTATAAGCTTTTAGTGCCAAGAATGAAACTTAAATCACACCCCTCCTCCAGGATTACAAACGATTCACTCTAAACATTTATTAACTCTGCTGTCCACTGCAACGTGTCACCCATTTGATAAATGAGCAAAACCTTTTAATATGAGAAGCCAGACAAACAAAGAGTGATGGATGTGTTTAATATATTAATTAATCTTGTGAATTATACTTAATGTCTATGAAAAGCATCTGTTGTTGATTAACACAGCATGTATGTATATATATATATATATATATATATATATATATATATATATATATATATATATATATATATATATATATATATATATATATATTTTTTTTATTTTTTTTTTCCAAATTGAACAAAAGCATTTGCTGTTATGCACTTACAGTGGAAACCTGGCTAGAAAGTGACTGGAGGTTAGAAAAGCATAAGTAGGAAGCTCAAATTATTATATTTTCTTCTAAAGCACTTTCATAACTTGTTTTTGAGCTGTCTTAATCATTTTCTCGGTGGACGAACTTCTGGTTATGCATTTCTGACAGATAACGTTGTAGTTGGCACACATGCTGGAAGAAGCTAATGAGGTTTTCTCCTTCTCTCTAGTTCTTTCTTGCTTTCTTTCCCTTACTTTTTTTTACAGAACATATGGCACCAACACTTCTGTTTTTTTTTTTTACGAGTCGTTAGACATAACTTCTTAAAGTAACTGAGCTGTTCCACTGCACTGCACATGTGTGATTTTTTTTTGCTCTAATTGCTCCTGTTGAATCAGTGCATTCTGTTCACCTACAGAAACAAAAGCAGCAGCAGTTTTTGCCATTGCGCATCGCTCATCCCTTCACGGTTAATACACCCAGAAGGAACACCCGCAGGCTGCGTTTGGCAACTTTCTGATTATGGTGCAGGACTCAAGATGTATTTAAAATGAGGTGTCCCTTGAACGTAATACAGCACAGAAAGCTCTGGGAAAATCCTAGTTAATTTTATATTTTGTTTTTGGGATTTTGCCACTCTTTAATGATATGTAGCATGAGAGTGAAGGGAAACTGCAGTGGAAAGACAGATGGAATGGGATTAAAATATGGCACAAATTCAATCAAACCCATCTCTTCCTCCCATTTTGCATGCTATCCATCCTAAATAGTAAGAATCAGAATTAGTGCATCTAAAGCTGCCTTCACGTTCTATCGTAAATTTCCTATTTCCCATTTCTGAAGTTGTGATCACGAACTTGTCGCATACAAGTGATTTATTGTCGGAAAGAACAGGAATTATGGAGGACATCAGGTTTATTCTTGCCTATTTATTGGGAAAATCTTATTAAAACCAAAATTATATTGTCAAATTTATTGACAACCAAAGTCATCTTGATATTCACCTTGCTGACAGTTCTGGAAATTCAGTCAAACACAGGCTATTTTTGCTGTGTATAAAACACACAATATGCTTCAATTGATTATTCATATATGTAAATATGCACCACTTTAACGACAAGACAAGGCGATGTAGTTGACCTAATAATAATAAAAAACTAATAAAGAAAACCAGTCACAGACATGCAATCGTTCTCCCCTCCACCATGTTTAAAGTTTATGGCCTGCCCAACTCTGGAACTTTGGTATCCCTGAGCTTCCCAGTGGAAAATTTGACTTGAGAGGGCATTCATCCAATTTTTAACTAGGAAACTCTTATTTACGATAATTCTGATAGCATGTGAAGGCAGCATTAAATCATATTGTATGCTAAGAAAAATAGTGTTCTTAAATAGCGCTGCACGATATATCAAAATAAAATCGACATCAGATATGGCTCAGTGCGATTGTCAAATCACACAGATTTAGATTTAATTAAATAAATATATGCTCTTGTGGTTTTAGAAGCATGGCGTTTATATACATGTAGTTAAAAATACAGTGTTTAAGTGTTTCAGAACAACTCGGTTAATTTACTGTGAATCGAGCTGTTCAGTGATATGCACAGGGCAGCAACTTCACTCACTTCAACCGTCAACACATATTTTTATTTGCTGGCAACCTGTCAAAATAAAAGCTTGGTGGGTAACCATTTGAAAATTAAGAAATTATAGGGTTAGTTCACCCAAATATAAAAATTCAGTCATCATTTACTCACCCTCATGTTGTTCCAAACCCATAAGACTTTCGTTCGTCTTTGGAACATAAACTAAGATATCTTAATGTAATTTGACAGATTTCTATCCCTCCATTGACAGTCTATGCAACTTCCATTTTGTTGCTTCAAAAAGTTCATAAAGAGATCGTAGAACAAATCCATATGAATTGAGTGGTTTAGTCCAAATTTTCTCAAGAGACACGATCACTTTATATGATGAACAGATTGAATTTAGGCTTTTATTCACAAACATTCATCAACTCACACATCAGTTGTGGTAAACAGAAGCTCAAGCATGTTCTCTTGATGCGCGAGAACCAATGAGGTTCATTCTCGTGTGTTACGCATCACGTTTGAGTTTCTGTAAGAATCAATGAGGTTTGTTCTCGTGCGTCAAGCAGTTTCGGTTAAGCTTTTGTTTATGTTCACTAATCAATGTTTATATGTGAATAAAAGCCTAAATTCAATCTGTTCATCATATAAAGCGATCGTGTCTCTTGAAAAAATTTGGACTAAACCACTCAATTCATATTATGGATTTGTTCTACGATCTCTTTATGAACTTTTTGAAGTGTCAAAGTTGTAGTTGCATAAGACTGTCAATAGAGAGACAGAAATCTCACTGATTTCATTTATAATATCTTTATTTGTTTATAAATTCTTCATTTTAGGTTTGGAATAACATGAGGGTGAGTAAATGATGACAATTTTTTTGTGAACTATCCCTTTAAAATGTAAATATTGCTATTGTAATTTTACAGTAAAATAATATTATTTTTTATAACTCATTTTTTATTTTATTTTACAGTACAATAGTGTTATTACAATATATGTCTTATTTTGTTTAATATTTTTATTTAATAATAATCACAATAAAATCATAATAATTATTATTATTTTACAGTCATATAGGTCAAAAACAGCAGAAATGTGGCCTATGAAAACTTAAGTGGAAAGGTTCTTTTTAAAAAAAAATTCAATAGTAAAAAAACTTTACAGTGAAGGATTTTGCCATTTTAAAAAAGTCTTCAGAGTAAAGTAATTTTTCTGCTTTTTTAAAAATTATATTTATTTTCCATGCAGATGACCCCAACAAAATTACCCCACAAATAAACACTAACTATTCAAGTCAATTATTAAAAAATCCTGTTTTTTTCTATCGCAATATGTATCGTAGAAAATCAAAATATCGCAATGGCATTTTTTTTTCCAATATTGTGCAGCTCTGTTCTAAAATATATCAGATATATTGCCTTTTTAATCTGCAAATGTTGTGAGAAGCAACTTGTGAATAAAGCCTCTTTCTGTAGTCAAGGTCAGTAGGCCTGGGAAGAGTCTAGGGAGTCAGATAAAATGTTTCCAATTACGTCAGGTGGGATATTGATGAGGATGAAGATGAACTACAAAGTGTACACATATGATAAAAGGAAGAAAGAGGCCTTATGATAATCTGTTCATTTGCTTATCCAATCAACTTTGAAAGTCTTTGTTCAATGAAAAATGAATATGAATGATTTTACTGAATAAATACTCTGTTTTGTTTAGAATTCATTTTGTAACTCATTGAGATATATTTCGGTTGTAAGAGAGACTACCCTGGATTTCAAGTAAATTTTATTTAAATTTTTACCATTGAGTGGCCTGACTTTAATTTTATTGGTGAATTTCCACAATGAGAGTTTCCACTCTTAAACTGCAGTATTAGCATGTAAGCGGACCGCTGAAGGGCCTGCCTGAAATAACCTGAGTCTCTTGTCGGTACAATTGGGTTCAACCTCCCCAGCCCTCAGGAGCTGACACCTTCCTCCTATTGTTAGTTAAATACTGAGGGCTTGTGTGTGAGCTGTGAAAAGCTGTATTTTAAAAGGGCTGTCTGGTGTTATTTGCGGTACGGAGGAGGACGAGTCAATACAGGTGCTGCCGCGGCCGCGTGTCGGGCTGCTGTTTCCTGCTGCGTCTATTCTGAGCAGCTTTACCTTGGCGTTCATGTGGTGTGACAGCTTAACTGCAGTGCGCATCCCTGCTGGAACAGACGAAAGGCGAAGGTCTCGCTCAGATGCCCGGTGTTCCTCAGCGTGAGCCGAAATCTGGCATTTAAAAAGAGGCATGCCATTTACTGTGTCCAGCAACAGAGGAAAAACAAGATCCTAGGAGAAATCTGCCATGGGAAAAAGGTTATGTTGATAAAGTCCTTTTTGTTTGATTTTATTATTTATAGACCAAGCCGAATTTCTAATAGAAGGATATTACGTTTTATTTGCTTTAAGGTATATTGTGCTCTAAGGGATAGATCACTCAAAAAAAAATAATAATAATAATTCTGTCATCATTAATTCCCCTTCATGTCATTCCCAAACTATGGAAGCTTGTTTCTGCCATGAAATAAAAAAATAAAAAAGGTAATTGAGACTTTTTATCTCGCAATTGCAAGTTTATATCACACAATTCTTAGAAAAAATCACCAGAATTGTGAGATAAAGTCATTTTTTATTTTATTTTTATTTAGTGGTGGAAACAACCTGTATGTTGACGCTGCTCTTTTCAGTGTACCATTCAAGCTCCAAAAATCATGTTTGATTTTTTTTTTTAACTTCCAATATTCGCCATACATGTTGACTCAGATCCCAAATCAGAAGACCAACCTGAACCTCATCTCTATGGATTTGATGCTGGAGTAATCCTGTGTTTGCATCTCTCTTGTATTTACTACTACATGACATGCACAAATTGGTGGGCGGGGCTAAAGAGCTAATGATGTAGAAGTGGATGAGCTATGGCAGAGGGGGAGATTTTTAGTAAAATTCCTTCAAATCTATTGTATAAATTGAAATGCACAGATTGTATGGATTAGATTTATGGTGTTTTTATGGTGCATTTTTGCTCGACAGCCTCTGGTAACCATTAACTTTCATTTAATGGAACAGAGTAGCTTGAACATACAAATGAACATAGTGCCAAACATCTCCTTTTGTGTTTAGTAGAAAAACGCCATAAGGAAGAGCAAATAATGACTTTTTTTTTCTTTTTTTTTTTTTTTTAAATCTATCCCTTTAATCACTAGGAAACATTGGATCTGAGGTATTTTTTGATGTTACAATAACAAGAAATTCGTCAAGGCAAGCGGAACGGTAGGGAATAAAAAGGGCCTTCCATCGGCCGAATGTCTCTTGATTAACATTACTCATCTCAACAGCGTATGTCTTTCTCTCTCTCTCCATTGACCTCTCCTCTGTACTGCTCCTGTGACTTTGAGTAATGCTGAATCCAGGGCAGAGTTTCCACTGCCTCCCCTTAATGAGCTAATTAAGTCCATGGCTTGCAGTTTTAAAGTAGCTGTTCCTCTGGTATGCATAGGAAATCTCAGCAAACATACAGACTTTGGGTTTGCATGGAAGATCATCTCTGACATTACAGCATAATCGCTTTTGTTGGATCAACACAGGTCTATTTTTTCGGGCTATGACAGTCTCAGATGGCACGTCCTTGGACTGTTTGCTGATGTGTGATGCATATTTAAATATATTGTTGATGTTGGCTTTATATGCATTTACACTACCATTCAAAAGTTTGGGGTCAGTAAGATTTTTTTTGTTGTTGTTGTTGAAAGAAATGAATATTACTTTCTACGGAAGAGGATTAGGGCATTATTCATACAATAGATTTGCAATAGATTTAGGGCCAAGCAATAAAAAAATAAATAAAACCATCTCGATATTAAAGGGTTCATATAATGCCACTTTTACAAGATGTAAAATAAGTCTCTGATGTCCCCAGAGTGTGTATGTGTATTACCTCACGAAGAGTCACTCAAAATGCTGGAAACTGTTCAGCCTTTTATGTTTAAACCAGAGTCAGACAATGATGGAGAGACTCAAGAAGAAGTGACAACATGTAGAATGCAACAGGATGTTTCTCAATGGTTAGTTGATTAATTTAGGTAGCTGATGTGGAGTTAACTATCTTAAAGTCATTGATTAGTATATTCTGTTATGATAATCTATAAATCTCTCATGTGGGAACTATTGCAAGATGCCAGCGTGAAGATAGAACAGGTATGGTTTAGTTTAATTATGGCTATAACTTATGTTGCCATCTTGCTTTTATGACATGCTATTGCTTTTGTGTTATGTAGTTACTGTATTGCAATAACATGGCCTCACCCCCTTTGTTGCGTGTTCTCGGGAGTGGGGTTTATGTAAATTTTGGGGTTTGTGATGTTACTAACCCGGGAAGAAGCTTGTTGTAGTCCTTAAATATAGAGAATTCTTTAAAAGAAAATATCTCCCTTTGATTTTTGAGCGTCGTAACTTTGCAGATGTTGTTTATGCTCAAACAGCAACATTACACACTATCTAAAGTTAAAAAAGTGAAATCATAATCAACTACCCTTTTAAAGTCATTATATTGTGAGATTAAACTTGTTAAATTTTGAGAAAACAAGTCAGAATACAATGTTGCATAAAATCATTAAATTTTGAGAATAAAATCGTGTTTCGAGAAAAAACTCGTTAAATTTCGAGAAAAAAAGTTGAAATAAAATGTTGAGAAACAATCATTAAATTTCTTATAATTAGCAAAATAATCTTATAATTAGCTAAAGCTGATATTTCTTTAATTGAAACAAAAAGCCTAAAATATAACTTGACTAGTGATCCAACTCTGTCATATCCTCTATCAGTATGCAATGAACAACGCTGATCGAATGCGTGTTTATTCTCAACATTTTATTTCAACTTTTTTCGCGAAATTTAACACATTTTTCCCAACACAATGACTTTTATTCTCAAAATTTAATGAGTTTATTCTCTATTTTTTATTCTGACTTTTTTCTCACAATGTAACAAGTTTTTTCTCACATTATAATGACTTTAATCTCGAGATGGCTTTATTTTTTTTTTTTTATTTATTTATTTTTACTTGGCCCTAATCCTCTTCCTTAACTTTCAGCATGGATGCATTAAATCGATTAAAAGTGACAGTTAAGACTTTTACATTTATACAAATTATTTATATTTCAAACAAATGCTGTTCTTTTGAACTTCCTATTCATCATTGATTCTACAAAAATATTAAGGTGCACAACTCTTTACAACACTGATAATAAAAAGAAAGGTTTCTTGAGCAGCAAATCAGCATATAAATTACATTTTAAAATATATTAAAACAGAAAACTGTTATTTTAAATGATAATAATATTTCACAATATTACTGTTTTACTGTATATTTACCATATAAATGAAGCCTTGGTGAGCATAAGAAACTTAAAAACTTTAAAAACTTACTTACTCCAGAGTTTTGAACAGTAGTGTAAGCAGACCAGACTTTATGCCAGTAGTCGAAACCATAGCTGTGTGAGACTAGAACAACAGAAAGAACTGCATTAGCACATCTCAGCTTTTATACATTGTCTATTACACAGATGATTCAATGATGATTGTTTTAATCTAATGTGTCAGTGCTGCGTCTGCAGAAAAACCTAAACAGTCACTCTAAAAATAAAATAACAGTTGAAATGTGTCTTCAGGGGAAGTGTGTGTCTTCTCCTCATTAACGTGTGAGGATCTACATGACGCGGGAGAATTTGACCAACTTTGACGGCATCGTCCGATCTTGTCTGAATCATGTGAGATGACTGATGGATGAGGGGTCTGTTGATAATGAGTCTGCATTCTTTGATGGCATGGATCAGCATTAGAGAGATCCGAGATGACCTTGCGTTATGCAAACGCGTGACACCTCGCTCTTCGTAAGAGGAATGACTGTATACATTCTATGCGCATCCTTGAGTATGTGATCAAAAAGCTAGCTGGAGGGAACGACGGCGTGTGTGACTGCTCATCCCATGCTGTGAATGTGTGAGAGACAGATGTCAAGGTTAGCTGATGTGAAGGCACAGTGCATCCTGCCGTCAGCGTGTGATCTTCAGAGGAAAATAGAAAGAAAGAAGATATGTGTGAAATGGAATACTAGGCTTCTGCATACTGGATACAGCACAGTATATACTGTATCTATTATTATTTTTATTTTTTTAAATTAGCATGTTAAACAGTATGCTCAGGGTCCAGAATTAATTTTTGGGCACACCTGCTAATGTCAAATTAATTTAGGAAAATACCAGCAGTAAATATTTCATAAAGGATTAGTTCACTTTAAAATGAAAATTAGCCCAAGATTTACTCATCCTCAAGACATCCTAGGTGTATATGACTTTGTTCTTTCTGATGAACACAATCAGAGTTATATTAATAAATATCCTGACACATCCGAGCTTTAAAATGGCAGTGAACAGGACCAACGAGTATGAAGCTGAAGAAAGTGCATCTGTCCATCATAAACATTCTCCAATCCACAAGGCTCTGGTTAATAAAGGTCTTCTGAAGCGAAGCAATGCGTTTGTGTAAGTAAAATATCCATATTTAACAAGTTCTAAAGTAAAATATCCAGCTTCTGCCAGACTGCCTTCCGTATTCAACTTACAAAGAAAGCGCAAGGCCTCTCGCAGTTCAAAAAGCTTACGCTATGTCCTACACCTTCTGTATACAACTTTAGAAAAAGGCGGAAGCTGATATTTTGCTTTATAACTTGTTAAATCGTGCACTTGTGGTGTGAAAAGCTCCGTTGTTTTGACGCACTGCTCACTTTAAACTGTAGAAATGGTAAAATGGAACGATTTTGTCCGGATGGAACCGAGTCAGGTTCCGGAACCGGACTATGGTGCGCCATTTGAATACCACTGATATATGAAATCAGCCAGTCTGTTTAAACTGTACCTGTCACAAAAATGTGATTTTGTTCCTTGTATTTTTGTTCTGGTGGCATAACGCAAGAAATATTTCTCATACGTTTTTCCACAGAGGTTTGAAGTAAAAGAAATGTTGAGTTTATTAGTTGTGATAGATATTTTTTTTTTTCAATAGATGGTTTGTATTTCTATGATTTAAGACACGTACATTGTGAAACTCAGACTAATGTTTTTAAACTTAGATTGAATCTGTGTATTATGTTGCCATTCTTAATAAAGTTACTGGCTGCCTGGTCCAATTTTTCTCACATTTGCTGCTTGGTGAGTGTTAATTTTGGACCCAGAGTATGCATTATACATCAATAAACATTTTCAACAGTAGTTTGCTACATTATTGTCACAACCTCATCATCTCATGTTTAAGTCAGTGAGTTTATCTAATTAATCTCAGAAATAAATATTATTTTGCAAGTTTTTGTGTGAAAATGACAACTTTTGGTAGATCGATCTAATAATGAGTCAAAAAAAGGTTGTATTAAAATTCACGGCCCATGATTTATTCATCACACGCCGAATGGAAGATCAGGTTTGAGCGCAGTGCTTTGTGGGCTGTAATACTATGCAGTATGCTTTTTTGTAGCTACATTTTGAATGTTTTCCCCCAAATATCGTATGTCATCCGAGTATCAAAAAATTCACATAATTTTCATATACTGCAGAAGTAGTAAGAGTAGTGTGGTATGCCATGCTGAACAGGCAGAGAAAAGTGTGTCTTGCCTTTTTGGAGTGAGAATATTTGATTTCCTTTCATTACCTGCCAAATTGCCACTTTCTTCTCTTCTAAGTAGAGCCAGGTGTCTGGCAGGCTCATCTCTTTCTCTTCCACTTTCTTTCACCTTCCTGTCTGCCTACCTGGCTTCCTGCCTCTCTGCAGTACTCTGGCTCAGCTGGAGAGGTTCGTCTCAAAGGACATCCCATCCGACCCCTCCCCTCGCTGTGTTGTATTACAGCATGTCATGTTCCCCATTTAAATGTCAATTGGACTAAAGATGCCATCACTGCAGCATGATCATGTCCTCTGTCCGTGACACTTTAATGAGAGGCAGAACGAGACACACACCCACTCTTATTGTCCTGTGTGAGTGAATGAAAATAAATTCTGGTTACGTTTCAGTCTAAAATCAGAATAAAATGTTTTGCATAAAGAAAATTAAGCCTGTTTTAGAAGATTTAGAAGATTTTAGAAGATTTTTTTTTTTTGCATTATGTGCATATATTTTGATGACAATTAAGCACATTTACAAACAAATAATCATCACTGTAATGAATCTGGAGGTTTTACTTGTTATTATAATTTTCTATATTGATTATAATGACAGTAATACATTAGTTATTTCTACAATATTTTTCTACACTATTTTTTGCTAAACACTTTTTTAAACTTTAGTTAGTGCTGTTTGAGCATAAATGACATCTGCAAAGTTACAATTCTCAAAGTTCAATGCAAAGGGAGATGCACAACAAAGGGGGCGAGACCATATTGGGCGGCTTTAGAGAAGAGGAAGAGTTGTTGTAGTACAGTGTTGTTGCCATTCCATCATTTTACATCGGACTGCCTCACAAATGAGGGTCAATTCAATACTGGATTTGCAAAATAATATTAACATGACGGCACATGCTAGTCGATGAGTTGAATCAACTCCACAGCAACTACATAAATTTATCCACTAACCATTCAGAAACGTCCAGTTTCATTCTAGTCTCTCCATCAGTGTCTGACTCTGGTTTGAACAATGTAAGGCTGAACGCCCTTACTGACAATCCTCATTTTGGCTGCGTGAGATTCTCCAGCTTTGTTGTTGTTGAGAAACCTAAGCGTGAGCTATTAAAGCTCCGCCCTCTTCTGGAAAGGCCAGGGCCGGGAGCAGCAGCTCATTTAAAGGAACACACACAAAAACTGTGTTTTTACCCAAATAGGGGCAAATTTGACAAGCTATGATACATGATCTGTGGGGTATTTTGAGCTGAAACTTCAAAGACACATTCTGGGGACAACAGAGACTTATAGTACATCTCATTTTTGTTTTTGCGTAGTAGTTGTCTTTTGCCTTTTTTGCCTAATAATTTTGTCAGATAAATACCTTAACCAAGTTTAGTGTTTTGTTCGTCCTTCATAATTAAAATATTTAAAAAAATATATGAAATGTTTTCCTCATATTTTGATGGTTTAATTGAACTTGTAGGGTCGTTAAAAACAAACATCCCCTCCGGACATTACTCTTGGCCACTGCTGTATATACACTTTAGTAAAATCACTAATATAATTAGAGTTATAGCAAGCACAAGTCCATTTATCAATGCACCTGAAGTCAGCATCTTTCATAATTAATGTATGTGGCTTTTTTAATGTTTGTTTGTTTGTTTTACCTCTCTTGCTGAGGGAGAGATGTGCTTGCGCAAGTCAATTAATGCTGCAAGGGTCTTCACGAAATCAATGCAAAACTGCTGCGCTGATTTAATTATTTCCTGTCTCACTCACACACTGGAGAAAGAGAGAGAAGCTCTTAGGAAGTGAACCAGAAAAAAGACACACTCAGCCTGACCCTGACTTTTTGTCTATTTTAGCAATAATATCTCCTTTATCATTGGATTTTTGCTAAACCACAGTTAAATGCTTTATTTCTATGTTCAGTGACAGAACGGATGTGTTCTTGGACTCTAAAGCCACATGCTTTTGTATAGATTGGGTTTTGGGTCACATAATCAATAATGCATAAATTCTAATGCTAAAGGTGACTTATTGAGCTCATGTACATCCCCAAAGCTTCTAATTTTAACATGAAAATTGTGCAGTATTGAATCAATTACCAGCATGATGCAATCAATTCAAAATAAAATAATTGAATAAAAATGGACTGAGCACTCTGTTTGCATTAATACTACTCAGTTATAAAAACTAAAGCCTTGTCCATGATGAAAATTGTTAATGAATCAGCCAATATTTTTAACATCTCACTTGACCCATTATTTGATAAGACTGCTAAAATTTCTTTTTTTTTTAACACAACAATGAATTAAAAATGATAAAAAACAGTGTGACGGACACCATATACGATGTAATGAGGCCATGTGACCACCTGTGAAATCTTGTGATATTCACTTAAAAACATCCCCTTAGTCATTTGTACCCAAAGCCGTTTGGTTATCAAACCTGGTGTAGCATGTTTTTGTACACCAAATATTTGAATATAGAAATGCACAAATGGGATTTAAAGGTGCAGTATGTAATATTGACAGCTAGTGGTTGAAATGGGTACTACAGCCAAAATTCTAAATATTCTAGAGTTGTTTCCTCCACCCCTCCTCCTCAACCTCGACGCTCACGCGGGTTTCCAGATTGAGGACACCAAAATGAACAGTTGACAATGGAAAGTGACGAGCCTGGCACTGTCATATTTATCTGCATTTTAATACGCCTCTGGTCATAGAGATTTTAGATGGATACTTAGGCTTTTTAGGCCGGGTAGAATCTGCGACCTCTGACCTAGTTCGTTTGCTGGCTTCCATGGCTGCAATACACTGTATTTTCCACCAACTGGCAACTCACAGTGTCAAAACACTATTGGGTAAATTGTCAGTAGGCGGTATCACACAGACCAAAACAAAGGCTGGATTTTCAGCATCATTACTCCAGTATTCAGGAGTCAGGAGTTGCTGTTTAAGAAACATTTCTAAATTTATAATGCTTAAAACAGTTGTGCTGCTTAATATTTTTGTGGAAACCATGATACATTATTTTTTAGAATACTTTGATGAACAGAAAGTTCAAAGTAACACCATTTATTTGAATGTATACATCTTTTATAACATTATAAAATTTTTTTACCGCAAACGGTAACGTGCATTTATAATGCTGTGATACCTAAATTCTCTGGTAGCTTGTAATACGACTGATTTTAGTTTAGTAGTGTTTTATTTTGAATTTATTTAGATAAAATAGTAAAGAACTTAATATCAGCCAATTATCTTCAATGTCTATAACATAAAAATAATAATTGGCTTATAGTGTCGGCAACAATTTAAGCCCCGTCCCCCTTAGTTACTGTTGCGAACACGGACAAACAAATGGAGTTGCTAACTGACAGCTGTCAGTGTAAAAACCTTGTCCCAAGATGTTTTTGATAAATTTTGAACAAAGTAGGACCAGCTCTCGTCAAGGAGCATTAAAGGTGCCCTAGAATCAAAAATTGAATTTACCTTGGCATAGTTGAATAACAAGAGTTCAGTACATGGAAAAGACATACATTGAGTTTCAAACTCTATTGCTTCCTCCTTCTTATATAAATCTCATTTGTTTACAAATGCGAAGAACAGGCGAATCTCAACATAACACCGACTGTTACGTAACAGTCGGGATCATTAATATGTATGACCCCAATATTTGCATATGCCAGCCCTTGTTCAAGGCATTAAACAAGGGCAGCCAGTATTAACGTCTGGATGTGCACAGCTGAATCATCAGACTAGGTAAGCAAGCAAGAACAATAGAGAAAAATGGCAGATGGAGCAATAATAACTGACATGATCCATGATTACATGATATTTTTAGTGATATTTCTAAAAATCTTTTCTAAATGTTTCGTTAGCATGTTGCTAATGTACTGTTAAATGTGGTTAAAGTTACCATCGTTTATTACTGTATTCACGGAGACAAGAGCCACCGCTATTTTCATTTTTAAACACTTGCAGTCTGTATAATTTATAAACACAACTTCATTCTTTATAAATCTCTCCAACAGTGTAGCATTAGCCCGTTAGCCACAGAGCATATAGCCTCAAACTCATTCAGAATCAAATGTAAACATCCAAATAAATATTATACTTACATGATCTGATCCATGCATGCAGCATGAATGACGAACATCTTGTAAATATCCATTTGAAGGTTATAGTAGCTGTGTGAACTTTGTTTATGCACTGTATAACTGCACTTATAGTCAAGAGCTCAGGAGGGCAGGGAGCGAGAGATTTAAAGAGATTTTCTATGGGGTATTTTGAGCTGAAACTTCACAGACACATTCAGGAGACACCTTAGGCTTATATTACATCTTTTGAAAAGACGTTCTACAGCACCTTTAAAGTGGGACTTAAATATGCCATTGAGGGATATATAAAAGATTTTAAAATAAATATGGTGGGTAACAAGATTAATTTGGAAGCGAGGGTTTACAGATCACAATGCAAGCGGGAGCAGCCTCATGTTACGGTCGTCACGATCGCAGATGACAACATCCAGGATCAACACTGTTCATGTACCGCAGGGTAAAATTAAATTAGTTTACATTTATCCAGTTTAATATGTAGAGGCACTGAAATGTAGACCTTCATTTATGCATTTTTGACTACTGTACATGACGTGAGAACAGTATTTAGGTTTGTACGTCAGCATGGACTCACTAACTTTAATTGTAATTTAATGAGAGTATGACATCCTCTCAGGATACCTGGAATCAGTGTTACAAGTACCCCAGGCACATCGTTTTACCATTTTTGTAGCATAAACACCATCAAACCGATGAGAGCTTCGGATCTTCCCATGTTTTTCTATGCCGCTGAAACCTAAAGATGTTCGAGTTCCGGTCCCCGTGCAACTGATACTCAAGTGGCTCATCTGCGTTTTAGGGGAGGTGCTTACCGATAGGTCAATTGTACTATCAGTGCATCCCTAAGTAGAGCACAGCATTGCATGGTATAGAAGTTAAGACACAATAAAGGGTAGCTGAACTGTAACTTAACTTCTGTAAATGTAGTCACCTTAAATCCTGTGGAAGTATGTGAAGATCAGCACTGTTTCAGCCCATCAGGATTCCTCATCTGATTCAAGACAGCTTGATCTTAGTGGAATTTTTTGAATGGAGTAACAGTGCCCAGTGGAACGCCAAGTCCATAGAGAAGAATATAACACACATTGTTCTCAGTCTGTGGACGATAACCGCTTGAATTATATCATCAAGCAGAATTATGAAAGAAAAGCCCAGAATTACTGCAGCATAAAGGAGCTGTATTCTAATGAAGAGCTTTTCACAGTGGAGAGCCATAAAGACAGTGATTAATTCTGTTGTAGCATCTCATTAATATCCCAGAGAAAATGTGTGAGGAATATCCAAATACAGAGAGTTACACAGACGGCCGTGTGCTTTCACACAGGCACAAAAAAGAAATGAAGACAGCTAATTTCTACTGTTGCTCTCTCAATGGCGTCGGCTCTTGCTTTCATTACATAAGAGACAATATATGAAATCAAAGAAAAACACCGACAATATTTCTCTTCTGTTCCACAAAGGAGTAAATGCCTATCTGTCTTTCAGGCCACAAAGTGGATGTTTTGAAGAATAGCGTGAATGACGAAAGCGTAACGTTCCCAAGGACTGTCATGCTCCAAAAACTGAAATTAAAGGCATTCAAGGAAAAAAGCTCATTTATGTATTTGTATTTTCAAATCTGATGTGTAAAAACATGATGTCCAAACTGCTTTGAATGCCAATAAGATTTTGAGATCTATGACTGAGGGGATTTTTTTAGTTAATAAAAAGTAGCTTAAATTTCAGTCTTTTCACTGTAAAATTTCATAGACAAGTCATATGGACTACATTTATGGTGATTTTATTCTACCTTTTTGGTCCATTTTGAAGCTTGACAATCCCTGGTAACTTAATGCTTTCTGGGAAAAACAAACATGAACAATCTTCAAAATAAGACTGGTTTGAAATGAGAATAGGTCAAGTAATTTTGGGTGAATTATTTCTTTAAAGAAAAAAATCCACTAGGGTGAGAAGCTGTTTTTTGTTAAATATTCATTTGGAAGCCAAAAAAATGCCCGAGGAACGTCTGCGATAAAAAACTAACAGAGCAGCTGCAGCATAAATGATTTTATGGGACAAATAGGAGGATAATGGAAGCTCATTGTGAAATAATATGAAATACTTCTCCAACCACCTCTTAATAAATACTGGGACTCTGGGAAAAAGAGCAGAGAACTTAAAAAGACAAACAAATCTGCTCTGCTGTGTTCACTCTCCATACCATTACCGTTGGTGCCACTCGATCCTGTTTTTTTTTTTTTCCCCTAATGAGCTTCACCATTAATTGGAGCTCCGGCGCCTCTCGTATTTGCATCGATTCAAGAGTGAGGCAAAAAAAAAACCACAGAACCCAAAACTGAAACTAAATGAATCATGTGAGTGAACTCAGAACAGTGAGAGAGAGAACTTCAAAGGCTGTGCCGATATCCACTGGAGACTGTGGAGAGATACAAACATTTTTGGGAGTTATTATGAGCAGGCACAATAGCGCGAGCTCATTACAGAGCCATCACAACAATCCTAAACATACCAGAAGAAAAAAGAGAGAAAAACTGCTGCTGTTCACAAAAAAATTGCACACAGCATACGTTTAAAAACCTCAGTATGCATGGGCAACAGGAAGGCTTCACAGCATGCAAACACTTAGACAATGTCATTATTTCACCCATAGCATCTAGTAAACCCATGGACTGGTGTTTTGGTTACCACTGGGTTGATGGGTAATTATGCTGTCCTGTACTATAGCTTTTTAAGATGCTGTATGTCATTTTTTTTTTTTTTTTACTACTAAAGCACATACTGTAAATACCATAATATGTTTGCAGGTATTTAGGAAACGTGAAGTTAAAATGTTGGTTGTGTCAAAATGTCTGTTTTTGCATTCCATGTTGGAATGTCTGGTTTTATTTAACCCAACTATTGTTTAAAAATTACTATATGGCCAGCTTAAAATAACCCAAAATAAGTTGGAAATTAAAAAATCAGACACATAATTACTAGAGGCAACAATAATAATCAAAATGCGAACATTTATTAATAAGCAATTTAATACATTTTTATTGTTTAATTATTATTCATTAAACTTATTGATAAATGTTCATGTATTAAACATATTAATAATGTTAATTTCCAACATACTTTGTGTTCATTTTAAGCAATATAGTAATTTTTAAAATATAGTTGAGTTAACCCAGCAGGTTGGGCAAACATTTAACCCAACCGCTGGGTTTGTCCATTTCCAACCCAACTTGGGTTGTTTTTAACCTAGCATTTTTTAGAGTGTTGAGTTAAATAAAACTGCCCAGCACATTGGGCAAACATTTAAACCAACTAATGGGTTTGTCGAATTTTCAACTAAACTTGGGTTGTTTTTAACCCAACATTTTTTAGAGTGTAGTTTTTTTTTCAGTATTTTTTTCAACAAACATATGAAGTCTTCATGATGAGCATAAGAGACTTCTTTCAAAAAGAATTTCTTTTTTTTTTAAGCGTTTTAAATGACAGTGACTAATCATGAGCATTAGATGACGGCAAATGTAATCTAAATGTAGAATCATTGAAATGAGCTTGCAAAATTGAATTTCCAATATCAACCAATATATCAGCCGATAACCAATATTGTACCAATGTATTGTCCATCCCCAACTATACTACACTACTGTAGTGAACTGTTGCACTATTTTGAAATTAGCTGAGCTACTGCCACTCTTCTGAGTATGTAGTTAGGAAATGTAGTTATGAGTATGTAGTTAGTTTCTGTTAAATACTTTTAGTTCCACCAACGGATATTAGTCTTTCCTTTCAAGTAGAGAAAGTAAGAAAGTCGAGCTGGCCCGAGTGGGCATCTGGTAAACCCCTGATCTGTGGCCAGTGGTATTGGCAGTGTAAATAGTCGGCTTTGGTCTGGTTGAAGCTCTCAAGGTCTCTGTGAGCCCAGACATGGCACACTGACTCAAAGGGGTCTGGAGGGATCAGCAGAACATGTTTCTGTCAATTGTAGAAACGTGTTCCACAGCCTGAGCCTCAGAAGTCACATATGTTCACATACATACTGGCCAGCACCCCTCACATGTGCCAGGTTTTGGTGCCATGCTTCTGGTCCATCAGAGGCAGAAATGCAATGGTGTAAAACCACAGAAGAGGAAAGCAGATAAGCCCATGTTGCGTTTATCTTGCGGGCACTGGCTGAAAACGCAGATGTCCTGGAAAAAATAATAATTGGATTGTAAACAACAGGCTTCTCATTACGAACATGCTGATTTGATCGAGCTTGATGGCTGGAACGGACAATGATGCTGATGGGACGTTTGCTTGAAAATATTCAATTTCTAAGGCAAAACATGAAGCTCGTTAGGGAAATGTTCTGGGAATAAATATGTCCATTAGACTTTGTGAAGTTTTGACAGTACTAATAATGAATCATTTTAAAAAAGAATAGCAAAATATCACTGGTATTGGTATCGACATGAAGTTTTAGTAATGTGCAGCCTCAAATCGTTAACTCCTCCTGGGTTTGGCCGGCCAGAGCACTGAATGACAAGAAGTTTATTAAACACATTGCACGGGCCATTAATAACAAAAAAGAGGCATACTCTGAGACCATAGGGAGCTCGAAACAACTATTGCACCAGAGAGAGAGAGAGAGAGAGAGAGAGAGAATTCTTTACACACAGCTTGAGGTGTTTCCCATCTGCCACGTTCACAGTAACAGAGATGGATGAACTGATTACATTTACAGTTTTCCATCACTGCCACTTTTTCTCCTCACTCTTCTATGTTTCTAGATATCCTACTATATTTTTCCTCATCTGATGCTTTCTCTCACCCAATATTTTGCCTAGGCTCGAATGAGTGCTGGCACTTCTAGCTATGCAAGTTTGATTGCAAAATATCTCGGAGTGTAAAAACCCACCACAACTATGTGTTGCATTTTTCAACACTGCCGTAAAGGGTACTTTGGCATACGTTAGCATAAACGGCCTTCTTCCATGCTCAGTTTTCTTTTTAGGCCAACCACTGTCATGTTTTTTTTTTTCTTTAGAATAAGGTGTAAATAATAACATCGGTTTAAAAAGGATTAGTTCACTTCAGAATTAAATTTTCCTGATAATTTACTCACCCCCATGTCATCCAAGATGTTTGTGTCTTTCGTTCTTCAGTCGAAAAAAGAAATTATGGCTTTTGAGGAGAACATTCCAGGATTTTTCTCCATATAGTGGACTTCAACAGTTACCAATGGGTTAAAAGTCCAAAGTGCAGTTTCATTACAGCTTCAAAGGGCTCTACTTGATCCCAGCTGAGAAATATGGGTCTTATCTAGAGAAACAAACAAAAAAAATACTTTTGAACCACAAATGCTCTGCAATGCGCCACGCATTATTTAATCATGTTAGAAAGGTCACGCGTGACGTAGGTAGAAATACTATGGTGGGGCGAAAAATTCCATCTCATTTTCTCCTCCAACTTCAAAATCATCCAACATTGTTGTTTCAACTTTTTTGGTTAAGGGTGTTTGAGTAGTTTTTGCATGTTTGCTTTGTAAACACTTGCTTGGTACTTCCTCCTACGTCACACATGACCTTTTCAATGTGATTACGTAATGCGTGCCGCAGGGCAGTGCAAGATGAGCATTTGTGGTTAAAAAGTTTTTTTTTTTTGAAAATAACTGCATTTAAACTGCAATCTGGACCTTCAAACCGTTGGTAAGTGTTGAAGTCCACTATATGGAGAAAAATCCTGGAATGTTTTCCTCAAAAACCTTAATTTCTTTTTCACTGAAGAAAGAAAGACATAAACATCTTGGATGACACTGGGGTGAGTAAATTATCAGGAAATTTTAACTGTGAAGTTTCGTCAGTGACAATTCAGGCATTACAGAATAAGTCTTCACCATTGATTATAATATTGTTCATTATACAGTTTCTTTTTCTTTTTGCTCTAAATATAACATTTTCTACAACTAGAGAAATTGCCCTCCATTGCCCTCTTGAGTACTGAGGTTTGCTACCATCCCAGTAATGCAAGAAAGCATGTTTGGTAAGCGGCACCTCATACTTCTGTATGTTTCTGCCATTAGTTTTTTCTGTGGTCTCACGTTCTGCTTCATAGAGAGGATACAATTTAAGACGAGAGGAAATACTTTTGTGTGTCTAACCCCATCTCACTCTCAGTATCTTATTATGATTTAAATATTTTTCTTCACCGTTCATGCATAGTTTGACTACCCCATCTTCTTTCTTCTTTTAAACCCTTCATTCTGCAAAACCTCATCTTAGGTTCCTGATAGAGAGTGTTTTTCCACATTGAGTTTCGTGTTTGTTTAAACTCAATATCTCATTACCATCGTGGCTCATAATATCCTGCTTTGATTGGTTTCAATTGTTTCCTTTGAGTAAAGTGATTTCAGTTTACTGCATCTCAAACTGGAGACCACCTCTGAACGGTGCAGAAGCCGGATCAATTTCCATATCCATCAAAACTGGTTCCCTCTCGGATTAGCTGCCAGCGCCGCCGTCGGGACTGATCTATACGTGTCTCGGTGGCGAGCAGAGGCAGATTACACTCAGGTTTGAGACTCCTAACTCACACAGGCGTTGGAGTCTTTCCGCCCACCAGACAGACGCAGAATGCCCAGGGCTCTGAATGATGATCACAGTTAACATGACAAGCTGTGACTATCAATCGCTCCGGCCTGATTAAAATACTACGTGACAAATTGTATTTACCGGCCAAGGGTGCTTTTCATAGGGAAGCGACGCTTCGTTCCACACGTGGGTGTGAAGCTGAGGTCAGCGCCGCTCTGTCGCATTCCTCATAGATCTCCCGAGAGCGTGCTGTCATTGTGCGGTGAAAGCAGACTCACGGTATGAAAGAATAGTTGTGGAAAACATCTTTGGTGGCAAGTCGTGATTTGTCTTTGGTAAAGAGAGAGGAATAGAGAAAAAAAATTGAGAGCGAAAATTGTCCACTAGTGCATCTGCGCTTGAGTTACAGTGCGTCTCAGTGGCTTGGTGGTAGAACATAAATCTCAGTGCAGTCTGAGTCATAAACCTGGCGAGATATGAAACCCCACCGTGGTGCATGATGGGATAGTTTACTGGGTCTTGTAAAAGTGCCACAGATCACCAAATATCCCTTTTACTATCTTAAATAGTACCTTACCCCTTCCTTACCCAGAATTCCACTCTTATTTCTAAAATGACCATTGCTGCGTCCCAATTCGAGATCTGCACTTTTATCCGGAAAAAGTAGACCATTCGGGTATCTTTGGAATACTCATTTCAACATACTATGATTTGGGACACACTGATTCTAATTTTGAATACTATTTAGGATGGCTAGTATGTGAATTGGGACACAGCACATCACTTGATCATGTTGTTGTAGGGTCTGCATAGTCTCAAAGATGAGCAGGTCCCACCATAAACTGTGTTTAAGTCTCAATTCACGGAACTTCGGTTTGTAAATCTTACATTGATTCCGGCCCGGCAGACACTAATGGATCACGAGACTCTTTTTATGACTATTTCGATAAGTTCCCGAACCTCTAGTGTTACTAGTGTAGAAGCGTAGAATTGACTGTAGTATGTTAGTTTTCATGTTAAACCATAGTAGTAGAGTTTAGAGTGTATCTTCTTTATATGATGGGCGACACCTGTCGAGTTTGAACTCTCTGTAAAGCTGTGATTCCGAGCTATTCACTCATGTACGTTACATTTTTGTAAAATGCACCGTTCAATTTTTAATAGTACTATGAAGAAAATACACCCAATCTGACATACCATAAATTAATCCGTGAGACAGGACAAAGGAAGGTGGAAAACCACCAAATTGCAACGCTATCATTGGCGGACGTTATCAAGAAGGCGTTGGTCTGTTGTCTTTAAAACACCAGGACACGCGTCTTTTGGTTGGACAAGTTTCCGGCCGTCTAGACAGATTCTCTTCTTTATCTTCTGGTCATATTACTTTCAATTAAGCCTTCGTTTGAAACTTCGCTGAAAACAACCTCCTGAAGAAGGACCCATCACCAAACTGAGCGCTCCGAAACTCTAAGCACCACAATGAACCTATATGCAAGTATTAACTTTTAAGATTTTAAATACTGGGTTTCCTTGCTGGCTCTTGAAGGTTAACTGTTAAAATTTGCCATTCTTTGATCATCTCTCTCTTTCTGCCTTTACTTTCACTTTCTATTAGGGCTGCACGATATATCGCATGAGATTGTCACGCGCATTTCGTCAGTAAAGCCGTTCCCCTGATTACCGCTAAACTGAAAAGCCACGCAATATCGCGTTCATTATCAAAGGCGATTCATCTGCGATATGAACACGATATTGCGTGGCTTTTCAGTGATCTACGGCTCTGTCTATTAAATGCCGCTGCATTTGAAAGCAGGTGATGGCGATTTAGCGGTTATCAGGGAACCGGCTTTATTGATGAAATGCACGTGACAATCTCATGCGATATATCGTGCAGCCCTACTTTCTATGTATTTGTATCTACTTGTGTACATTTAGCCGTATAACCTTTGTATTATCCGTTTTGTATATTAAACACATCATATCCATGCTTTTTGTTTTCTTGCTCATTCAACAACAACCAAGTCACTTTAACGTTCAGATTCTAATACAATAGCTGTACGTTTGATGCTATCATCGGAATGTATCCTCGTGGCCAGAGGATAACATTTCCGTTATAAGAGTCTGTGGAGAATTCACCGGTTTGCTGGACAAACTGATATTTTCTCTAAATAATTATTAAACCAGAACTAAGCATATATGTAATTGATTATAATTCATTGTAATTAATTCACAATATATGTTCAATTACCCCTTGGGTCGGTATATGCATTATAATTATTCATAAAGCTTTATGAGTTATTATATTCATATTCCACCCATAAATTGATTAATAACTGTACAATCGCTACATTGTGTTTTGAATTCTTATGGAATCTCGACAAGAAGCTCAAGGGGGGAAAAAACACCTCAATTTTACACAGAGGCCTAAACTGAGGTGCAGTTGATGAATCTTATATGGTAAAAAAGTCGGCCCCAATAGCCTTGTGGGCAGCACGCCGACATATTTTTGATCATGTTGATCATTTCGAGACCTTAGAAATTTGCGTATCAAATACGATGCAGTAGGCTTTATAGGGTTAACTTTGGTCGGTCAGCATCACCAAACAGCTAAAAAAACTCAGGCTTGTCGAGCCTGGTTTATGCTAAATAAACCAGCATGAGATTTTCAGCAGAGATTTCCTTAAGTGTTTCTCCTGCAATGCAGCATTCCTGTGAAGGATTTTGTTTCGTCACGTTTTTATGGGGGAAAGACTTTCAGCTTTGACAGTCTACGGCTCGCTGAACATCTCTGCCCCTTTTCTGCATTTAATATGACCCAGACTCAAGAGTATGTGGATATTGAATTATTGAGAGTGGATAGCTTGACCTTTGCTAGTGATATGAATCAAACATTAGCAAGAGATCCAACTGAAGAAATTTACAGGGGCCACATCTAATAAACGGAGGCCAGCAGGGTGAGGAGAAGTGCTGAGGCCGGAAAATCCGGAGATCCATTACCCAATAATTCATCTGGAGGAAAGGCAGCCCGGGTAACCGCAGATGCCGTCGATCCCGGGGTGGAGCGGCAGCAGGAATGGGAGGGAACAGTCCTGTGGGAGTTCTGTGGCTTGCTGTGATATGCTTTAGTGGAGTGCTGTCATTATTTGTTGTGTTAAAACGATCTGCACTGCATTAAATACTATATACAGTTCAGAGTTTTGATTTAGCTCTAATGGCAAAGCTTTAGAGTCTTATGTTTCCTACAATGTTGTTCGCAGGGTTGGGCAAAAGAATAGCATTCGTTCAGTTCATGAATTTAAATTTCAGTTGAATTGATGTAAGATTTTAACATTTGAATTTGAATGACAGGATGATAATTTGTTGAATAGCCGTTCTAAAGTTTTGTGACAACATTCAAAAGGTTGAGGGTCGGTGAGATTTTGAAAAGGATCTCTTATACTCACCAAAGCTACATTTATTTGATCAAAAATACAGTGAAATATTGTGAAATATATTAACAATTTAAAATAACTGTTATATATTAATAATCTTTAAAATGTAATTTATTCATGTGAAGGAAAGCTGAATTTTCAGCATCATCACTCCAGAAATTCTTCAGAAATCATTAACCGGTCGATCGCAAAGACAATGCTGGTAGATCACACACAATTATAATAAATGCTTTTGTTAAATTTTAATAAACAGACATATAACGATGCCCTTTCTTATCCTTTTAGATTCTGTCTGACTTGCATTTGACTCATACATTTTTACCAGGCAAGATTTTTGTTCATTCAGTTGCCATGACAACTAGCCGGAGAACAGAGTGCAAAGTCGGCTTCCTCCAAATACGTACGAAACAAACAGCCGTCTCTGAAGTGAGCGTGCACGTATCGAGCAGACGATTTTCATGAACACATCCACGATCTCTTTCATGTTCTGCATTTTTGCACATAGAGCTTGTTAGTGTATAATACAGTGATAATTAAGGATGTCTGGAAAAGCATCCTCCTCCTTGTACTTAATAATGAATCCGTTTGAACGGCTGACCATCGCATGTGCTCCGTCAATGTTGATTGACACCAGTTCAGACATTGGCAGCTGTGTTTTGTCGACAAAGATTATGTAAAACTGTCTGATTTTAATAATTCTAATAGGCTGATTTGCTGCTCAATAAACATGTCTTATTATTATCAATGTTGACAAAAGTTGTGACACTTAAAATTTTTGTGGAAACTGCGATACATTTTTTAGGACTTTTTGGAAAGTTGAAAATGAAATGTATTATTTAATGCATTTTACAATCCAACTCAGGATCTGAAGTGGTAGTAAAATGCATTCTCATTTCCTATCTTCATCTCTGAACCATGGGAATTATTTTTGTTGATTATCAAATGTGACAAGTCAATTCATTATAAGTTTCATAGCTTTAATTGTCTCATTTCAAGTGAAAATGCTGTGGAAAACACTGCTTGAATTTCTTTCTCACTAGTGGTCAATGTCTTAATGATAGTTTTATAAGGGCAGCGTCCTGAAGTCATGTAGGAGCATTTATGGTTCGTACCACTCTACTCTATCTCCTGAGGTCAAGTAGTCCAAACACAGCTGGAATGTGTACTGTCCTCTCAGGACGACGGCGGCAGCAGCAGTGAAACTTGTGCTGTCAAAAGTCACAGATGTTTGAGTTCTTGTAGAGTCACACACAGACAGAAAAGGCAACAACTTGGTCTTGTTATTTTATTTTTGGTTGCCTGAGTAAATGAAGTGTCAAACAATATCCTCTTGTAAACTTTATAGCTTCATTATTTGTAAGTGATTGAAGACTAGGTTGTTTCCTGTCTGTGTCAAGCACTATAGTTATATATTGCTGGCTCTAAACTTAGTTCTTTTTCCAGAGGCACCAGAAGCAAATCCCCTTAATGCTGTACCAGTTCCTTCAGTTCAGAACACAGCCAGAATAAGATCCAAGAATATTCCTTCATAAAGTTGGCGGTTTCTGTCACTCACGAATGATGCTGCCATTTACTCCTCATCACATTATAGTCACTGACATTTATGCTTAATTTAGTCATAATGACAACAGATCTTATGTAACGAGACAATTCATTTAATTTACTACAGGAACCTGAACAAAGTCTTTGTCAAAATCTAATGTCACAGAAAAGTTTTGCAAGTCAAGCGCCCCCTGGTGTCAGGCATTCGGTGCAGGACTGGGCAGAAATGCAAGAATTTAATGGCGTCCTCATCAGAGCCATCTTCCTCTTGGCCTGACAGTTGACAGACTCCAGGGACGAGGCATAAGTCAGCACAGATTAGAAAAGCCTGGATGATAAACGGCCTCAAGTGTGTGGCAATACTGGCTTTGGGTGGGGTCAGGCTTGCAATATTGCATCGCTGAGTTTGGTTAACAACCCAGTCATGGGGGTCCTCCACCGCACAAACTGAGTCTGTGAAGTGTGTACAGTGTAACTTGTCCTAAGAGACCCTGCTTCTAAGGGAGATCTTTATGGTCCTTGTAAAAACCATAGCAGGAATTCTCTCCATCCTGACAGTAAGGTCAAACACACTGCCTCCTTTTGCTGTTACATGGCTGTGTGCCCATATTTCTTACACTATTCACTAGAACTGATGTGTCATCTCATAATCAGCTGACCTCTGACACCTTGATGATTGGAAACTGCGTAAATGGTATCTGTCAAATCGATTAAACGTGATTAATCGAATATAACATAAGTTTGTTAATGTAATGTTTGTGTGTGTGTGTGTGTGTGTGTGTATATATATATATATATATATATATTTGCATACACACACAGCTTCAAAAAGGAATCTATTGACAGCCCTAATACAAACATACAAACATATAAAAACCATCAGATTGAAGTGTGATTTTCACAAAACTGTATTTTTCAGGTTTTTTCAAGGTACATTTAGTTGTCTTTCCAAAAAAGGACACCAAATAACCAAATATTTTTTCATATAATTCAGGGGTGCCCAATAGATCGATCGCGATTTACCAGTCGATTGCAAAGACAATGCTGGTAGATCGCACACAATTATAATAAATGCTTTTGTTAAATTTTAATAAAAATAAATATAACAATGCCCTTTCTTATCCTTTTAGTTTCTGTCTGACTTGCGTTTGACTAATACATTTTTACCAGGCAAGATTTTTGTTTATTCAGTTGCCATGACAACTAGCCGGAGAACAGAGTGCAAAGTCGGCTTCCTCCAAATACGTACGAAACAAACAGCCGTCTCTGGCGTGAGCGTGCACGTATCGAGCAGACGATTTTCATGAACACATCCACAATCTCTTTCATGTTCTGCATTTTTGCGCATAGAGCTTGTTAGTGTATAATACAGTGATAATTAAGGAAGTCTGGAAAAGCATCCTCCTCCTTGTACTTAATAATGAATCCGTTTGAACGGCCGGCCATCGCATGTGCGATTGTTGATTGACACCAGTTTAGACATTGGCAGCTGTGTTTTGTCAAAGATTATGTAAAACTGTCTGATATTATTCAGTGCAAGTCATCAGACTAAGGTAAATGCCCTGGCTAATGTAATCTGTTGTGCTGTAAGTATTTTGAGTTTAGTATTAAAATTGAATATCAACAATGAACATTTATTTCTATTTTCCTGAATTCCATGTAGAGATGCATACAGCAGTAGCAACAAGCATTTGAAATGTTGTTGTTTTTTTTGTTTTTTTTGGTAGATCTCATTTAGCTGATTATTTTAAAAGTAGATCATCAGGCAAAAAAGTGTGGGCACCCCTGATATAATTCATCCATTTTTGTACACCAAAGCACCCATAAACAAATAATCACAGCAAAAAAAAAAAACGTTTTAGAATTCACAGTGTATAATATGTGCAGCAGCAAAGAGCTTGTTTACAATTTAGACAATTCAAGTTGCGATACTGAACAGGACCGCATGGAGATGCCAAAAAAAAACAAAAAAAACATCCTAAACAGCCACCTTGACCTGCATATATACTAAAGTACACAGCAACATACACAGGACAAATCCAAACATTATCTTGAATGTGTGTGAAAACAACGTGAATGTATTGAAATGTGTCTGTGCATAAATACAGTGTGCGATTAGAGCGTCGAGAGCGCTCATGCACACCTGTACATCACCACAATCATCTTTAATTTGATTACAGTCAAAAGTTTCATAGCAAGAAGCTGGTTTGCTTTATCCAGTATGTCTGTGTGTGACATATACACAGACACACACACACACACATATATATATATATATATAAATTTAATAATATATATATGTCTGTGTGTGTGACAAACTTTTGAAAAGTAGTGTATTCCACATGCTGATTGCGTACTAAAACCCCCCCAAAATTATGTTTTCAGGTCATTTCAAGTTTGATTTTGATGTGACATAAAGCGGTGATATCAGCTGAGTTTTACTTAATTTTTTAATTAGTTTTCCCATTAACGGCATCATTGTCTTCATTCGGGCCGATTCAAGAATGCGCATGAAATAAAGAGGTGGGATTTATCGCACAAACCAATCATATCCATATCCATCACAGCAAATGACTTTCCCCATTCATTCTAATTTACCCCCCATCAAACTCACCACAAGCTTTAGGGGGTCTGTTTAAAGTCAGTGGGCTCAAGGGAGGCAAGCCTCCAGCTGTAACTTCACCTGCGAGTGTTACTTTATAAAAACAAGTGAATTTTACACTTTTTAATGTCTTTTTTTAACATTTTGATTGTTTTGTTTTTGTAATATCGATTATTTTCTCATCCGTTTTTTTGAGGAGACACTGCCTCCCTTGCCTTCTCAGAGGAAACGTCCCTGGTATATACATATATTTGCAAATGTATATTTGACTTTCAGCTTTGAGTGTCATACAGCATAGATATTGAGATGGCTGATGGTCAAATCTTGGCCTGTACTGCAGTTCAGTTCTGCCTGCTGCAGTTCTTTCTCAGTGGCCACAGCTACTCTATCTATGATTTAATCATTTGTTTTTGTTGAATCAGGGGAAACATGTCGTCATGGTCTTGGCATTCCGCCGGCTGCATCATCATAACCCGAGAATCCTGATCGAGGATGACAGGGATTGTCAGCTCTGTGCTACACCACATTGCAGCTTAAAATACAGTAATTGTGGCATTTATTCCCTAATGGAGAAATACAACATTTCTGTTCCTCCAAACTGTTTCTTTGGGTTTCTGTGGAGTCTCCATGGGGGATTTCAAATGTGGTCAGTGATGTAGAAAGCTCTCCTCTCAAAACAAACCTGTTCGCTCCTGCGTCGAGCAGCCAGGTGGACAGACGGTATCCGTGGCTGTCACGTCTCTAACTGTTCTCTAACTCACCTATCCATGAGTGATCACGCCGTCTTGATTTATCTGCTCACGGTTCAATGGTCGTGAACGAGAGGAGGCTGATTTAGAGCTAATGAGTTAAGTGATGACAACACAATTAATGTTGTTTGCTTCGGTGAATCTGACAATGAGTGTTTTGGTTTCCCGGATCCAAGCAAGTCTAATCCTGAACAAGATGATGTTTTAGTGTGCTGTTTAAGACAGGTGTCAGGATTTGGCTGAATAGCCCCTGCTGATAGATTCTGTAACTACACTATTAGGCAAAAAAACAGCAAGTTTCTACATTTATGGCGTTTCAAAAGTAGCCATTTATTAATAAAACATTTTGATAATTCTTATTTTCCAGTAAAAAAAAAAAAAAAAAAAAAATATATATATATATATATATATATATATATATATTAAACACACTTTTCTGAGAAGCAAACTTTTATAAGATATTAAAGGGTTAGTTCACCCAAAAATGAAATTTCAGTCATTAATTAAATAATGTAAGTGATGCAAGCACTGTATACTGTATTCCATGTTAACCAGCAGAAGTCATCTGACCCATCACAGCAGATTAGTGTCACGCAAACAAGGGGTTCGGCAAAATGAATCGTTAAAACTAATCGTTTGGGAGTCATTGAGCAAATAAGGTAAAAATAAATGCATGTCATAAGACAAAGTGTTTTTTGACCTTGCATGCTTTTAAACCTGTTGTTGGGGACTTCGAAAACAAAAATAGGAACCTTTCAAATGCCATAGTGGAGGCACTTTAATGACAGAAATTTCACATTTGGGTGAACTAACCCTTCAAGACTTTCCAGAAAGTATCTTGAATGTCAGTACATTTTGTTTTGTTTCATTGGCAAATTTTTGCACTAGTTCTAAGCATAAATTTCACTCCATTTATTCATTTATTTATTTATTAGTGCCTGAGACAATTTTTGCAGTGTAGAGAAATATCCAGTGTTTGTTTCAGCACATTGAGGCTGGGGTTTGCACTGATTCTGCCACAGGGATTGTGTTTTATTTATTTACAAGCAGTTTTAAGCAATGGGAGGCTCTTAAAGAATTGTTCCAGGTTTGATTACAAGCTAAGCTATAAAACACAGAAAATAATTTCAAATCATCAGTCACTTTATAAAAATGAGCAATAATGCACTTATAATGGAGGTCTATGGGGTAATGCATTGCACCACAGTAAATATCTAGTTTAGTCATGAAACTCTATAGTGATAGATCCTTTACATGTAGTCTGCAAGCAATCACATGATTACTGCATGGCACAAGCTGATTGGCTCTGCTGATCCTGCAGCCAATGAGATTGCTTGCTCAACATTCAAATAGTCTGGTTCAATGTTTGCTGTAGGCTAGCATATTTTAAGTTTCTCCGAAACCCTCCACCTCCCCCAGCTCCACCTGCCTAGATATTGTATGAGATTTATGCCTGTATATTTGTGCAGCAGCAGCATATCTTAAAGGTGCTAAAGATGATGTTTTGTTTTATACATTTTTGCAATATTACTTGAAACTGTCTTTACTAACTGATAAAAGACTATTTATTAGGTGCACTGAAAGAAATAATATTAATATACATCATCTGTGCACGAGGTAGGGCCTTTAAAACATCAGCCAATGATTGTGGGCCGATTGGCCCTCTGGCTTGTCAATCACTGCCGTGATGTTCCTTGTGAGAGACGTGCGCGGATTGGCCCTCTGGCTTGTCCAGCGCGGCTGCGCTCTCCAGTAATTTTCCACCCTCCACAGGCACCACATGCAATGTTTTTGTCGGGAGACAAAAACTGAGTTACCTGCGGTGAGTCCGACATAATTTATCCACTAACACGACACAGCGAATGCCGGTGGTAAACACTCGTGTTCCAATACTCGTGCACGAGTTTTGGGAGGCTTTCCTTTGAAATGATCTGTGAAGGAGGGGGGTTGTTCTTACGCATGCGCTCATTTAAAAAACTCAGTAACAGTCTTTGGTTTCTCAGTCGACGAAAAAATCCCCCCAAAAAATCAGCATTGGCAGCGTAGCAGATCTAGTCCGCTTTTAGCCATGCTAAAACTATTCAAAGAGATACTGATATTGGGATATTGGTCTGTCAGTTTGCCTCAGGGCCCCCCCAACGCCCGGCAGTTGCATCGCTCAAAGGACGGCCCTGGTCACTACGCCTTGTACTGTGTTTGTTATTTTTCTTATATTGAGCAACAAAAGTTCTCAGTGTGTCCAAACTGAAATAATTTTTTTTTATTCTCTGTTGTGTTTGAGCATCTCAGAGCCGAAAGAGGACTGATTTCATTTGATGGCTCGTGATGTTTCGAGCACTCTGCCGTCGTCTTGCGGCTGTGGATTTGATGATGAATCGAGATGGAGGCGTTTGTTTTCATCGTGGTGAGGGTGAAGATGGATGAAAACAATCACAGCTCTAATGGCATGACTGATTCTTTTCCTGCACTTACTGCACAACTTAAATGTCTTGTATTACGGAGTCTTTTCACATGTGCCTTGTTTGCAAGAATTCACATTTACTGGGAAAGAGATTGGACAAATTGGCAAAGCTTTTCACATCTCAATCATAACTGCTGGGTGGAGAAGGTAAATTTTTTTTTTTGCTAGTGCCCTGCAGGAACGAGAGGCTCTGGCCCACTTTCCCCACACATTGTTTTAATCTAGCTGCAGCGGCTGAAACACTAGCCCAGCGAGAGCTTAACATGAGAGCTTCATTCATCTGCTTCCAAGCTCCTGGCGTGCTTTTGGACCCCTCGCATGTGGAGAATGGTGCAGATCGGGGCCATGAGACGCTTACCTGAGGGACAAAAGAGGTCACGATCCCGCTGATGTGAGATAGAGTTGAAAAATGGGTTGGGTTTTGGGCTGAATCCGAATCTAAGGCTGATTTATTAAGACAAAAAACATGTCCATGTTCTATTGAATGTGGAGATATTCCAACATTAACAACACAAAGCTCCAATGCTCAGTGCTGTTGTTACTCATTTCATATGCAGAGATGTTAGCCAATCATAACAGAAGACATTTACATATAGGCTCTATTCTATAATTCCAAAATGAGTAGGCATCATAGGCACTCACCCAGCACAATGGCTGTTCCAAAAGATATTCAGTGTAATTATGTTGTCTTCTAAGAAACCTTGCCAAATTCCTGCCGAAACATCCAAAACATGAATCACATGTATCCTTCATGGAGATTTTTTTCAGTGGAAATACATGGAACTCAGTGGAAAAAACCCATCCAAGATAACGGACAATGCAAGAGAAATGTTTATAAATGCACTTCCTATATAATTCATTCAGCACTTAAAAATAAATAAATATAATTAAAATGGATTATTTTTACTATATATTAGTGTTTTTGATTTATTTTTGTGATTATCACATGCTAAAGCCAAACTTCTGTGAGTCTCCCATGCGGTTTAAACGTTTTTATGAGGCAAAGGGCCAGATTTACTAATAGATTGCACCAGTGCAAACCATCTTTTGGCTTTGAAAACTACTGCCAGGATTTACTAAAGACACTAAAAATTAGTGCTGAAAAGATGTGGACATGGTTATGTTTGCGGCAGACCTTATTGCATATGCATTTGTAGAAATTTTTACCTTCACATGTAAAATTAATGGGAGGATCATATTTGAAGGTTTAGTTCACCCAAAAAATATTTTTGATGAAATCCTAGAGCTTTCTAATTCACAATAGAATGCTATGCAATTACCACTTTCAAGGCCCAGAAAGATAGTAAAGACATCAGTGTTTCAACCTTAATTTTAGGAAGCGACAACAATACTTTTTGTGCACAAAAAAACAAAAACATAAATAACGACTTTATTCAACAATTTCTTGTCTTCTGTGTCAGTTACTACCTTTCTGGGCATTAAAAGTGGTGATTATATTTCTGTCTAAGGAGGGACAGAAAGCTCTTTTGGGTGAACTAACACTTTAAATGAATTATGCAATGTGATTTACTAAGGTTTGCGGTATAGTCAGTTTACTGGTATTTGCACCATTTTAATGCTGCAAAAGAAGCATGTCTTAACTCATCTTGCATGATAGAAGGGAGAGAATTTTCTCACTTGTGTAGACTCGAGTTTGTAGATTACCTGCACCTGATTATCATCGCCTCTGCTTGTTTGCGACCCCACACTAATTTTCGCTGCTCTTGGTAGATTGCGTTTGTTATTATGGAAATAAGCTGCTGGATCAGTGTACATTAATTTGTGCATTTTCAGTAGATCACATTCAGAATTTTATACTCCCATGTGTGCTTTTATGTGATTGTGGTCTCACGCTAATTTGCCTTGTTTAGTAAATCTGGCCCATAGAGTTTACCTCTAAATTTTGAGGTTAGGATGCTGCCTTAGAAGGTTGTGACCTATATAGGCAGTAGACAGCAAAGTTGCTTACTAGATTTTGGAAAAGTGCTATAAAATGTAATTTTTTCAATAATGAAAGCAAGCTATTTTCTGTGGATGTGTAATACTTCCATTTCATTAGTTGCTGTAAAAACCTATAGAATAACACAGTTTGATACACGCTCTGAACCACTGATACGAAACAAAAGATTTGTAAAACCTTCAAAGCTTCATGAAGCAGTGTTTTGAAATCGCCCATCACTAGATATTGCTGAATAAAGTCGTTAATTTGTTTTGTTTTTTGTCGCACAAAAAGTATTCTCGTTGCTTCGGTAGATTAAGGTTGAACAACAGCAGTCACATGAACTGTTTTAAAAATGTTTAATGCAGGCCTCACTGAGCCATCGGATTTTATCAAAAATATCTTAATTTGTATTCTGAAGATGAGCACAAGATGAAGGTCTTATGTGGGTGGAACGACATGAGGGTTAGTAATTAATGACAGAATTTTCAATTTTGCTTGAACTAACCCTTTAAATCAGAAATAGCTCTTTAAGGTAACAATTTCAGGTTACCATTTTTTGCAGTGTGTTGATGATGGGCCCATTATTCAGATCTGATTGCGTGTTGGCTGAGTTGACTGTATGAGTTTGATTTGCTGTTTTGCATTAACTTGAAGAAATGTTTGAGTGATCTGCTGTAAATGCATGAAGATGAGAAGAACTTTAAATTACACTGAGAGGCGTTGGATATTTACTGAGTTACGCTGATATGCAAAAATTTTTTTGAGCCCTACCAAAGTTTATTACCCTGAGATGGCCAAGATTTGGATGAATCATGATGTAGATCTTAAAGGAACACAAAAATGAAAATTCTGTTATTTACTCAACCTTATATCATTCCAAACCTGTAAAAATGTTTTTTTGTTGGGAACAAGCTGACATTCTGCTAAATATCTACTTTTGTTTTCCACATATGAGGGTGAGAAAATGATGACAGAATCACTTTAGCGTGAATTACCCCTAATGCTTTGCTCTTAAAGCTGGTTTTAATGCAAGTGCTTGTGGTGTACAAATAAGAGCACTGAAAGTCTGTTTTTAATTAGCGTGGAATGTTCAACAGTTGAGTTGTTTCCACATTGCTCATTGTGAACACTCAGAATGCTTTGGCTAACCTTGCTGCCACACTAGTGAAAGGCACCAAACAAATTGTTCTTGTCACTAAAGTGGTTAGCCGCCCCTACCGCATGCTTTTAAGAGCATCTGTCATTCTTTGCATCGCAAACTGTGCGGTCTGACCAGATGATCCAAACCACAGTTTTTTAATGTACCAGCAAATTTTTAGCAAAACAGATTAGACTTCAGGGCTTATATTCCAATTAGTAAACTTTTACACACCATTGTCCATGGTATTTATTCTTATTTTATACCATCATGCATGTGGTGAAACAACCCCTGCCCTGTTGTCTAACCCCTAGCATAGTAAATTGCATTAGATGAAAGGGAAACTCAACTTGACTGCGAGGGATACTGTAATTTAGCTTCTGTACGGGCCGAGCCGTTTGTAGTCAGCAATGGATTCGGGAAGACAAAGATACATTTTCCCTCTTCCTCTGTCCCCTACAGTCAGCTAGATTTTCTACCTAATGGGCATGAAAGTTGCAAATTGCAGCAAAATGGACGTGGCAGGATAAAAAGTGTATTAAAGTATTGATCGGAGCGGGTCAATGCGAACTGTATAGCCCTGCATCAAGCAGACAGTGGAACTGGAGCAAATCTCATCTTCTTTTGTTTGCACTTTGATTCTGGGTGAATGTTTGTGTCTGGTATTGACAGATATGTTTATCTATTGATTTAAGAATTTCTGTGGGAAAGGCGCTGTAGTTATTGAATAAGATGTGATTGTATTGTCTCTTGTAGAGGAAAACATCCCAAAAAAGAAAAACACTGTCAAAAAGATTTATGATTTCGTCTGAAATATGTTTATGGCTGACAGATTAGCTTTAAAACTGAGGGGGAAATTCACTAAAATTGAACTGTGGTCTCTGATAGAACTGGTTATTTGCGAGTGCTGTCTGTGTTCACTATGATAATTATGTAAAACAGGTTATGGCACAAACAGCCCCCCCCACCCCTCCAAAAAAAGCACATCTGTATGCTGTACTGTACAACATTGCTCCACCAATGTGATCCAGATACCTGAATCGGCTCTTTAAAATGCTGAAGGTGCTTTCCTCTCATTTGATCACATGAATTACTGCTGTCACATTCGCCAGAAGAAAATGCCAATGATTAGCTAACAATGACAAGGAGAAATCGTTAATATTGTCAGCTATATATATATATATATATATATATATATATATATATATATATATATAGCTACAGTATTTTCAATACATTTAAAGTTAAACTAAATTATCACTGTAATTTTGACTAATGCTTTTCCCCCACAATTATCCAACGTAGAAATCAATGCTCTTTTTTTCCCCATTAGAAATCCATTTCCACCTCAGAAATCTTCCTGTGGTTATTGAATAAAATGCTTGTTTTTTGCACTGAAATGAATTGCACAAATGCAGTACCATTTTTTTTTTTTTTTTTTTTTTCATTTAAAAAAGGAATCTGGGTCTGGAAAATGTAGCAAGTAAAATTGAGACTTGATGTTGACAGATACATCAGAAATCAGGTTTTCCTCTGGGCTTTGATCCTGTGGCTGATCCAGACCAGGTGGAGAGAGAGACTGCTGAGTCCAGCCATCAGAGTTCTCTTATGATCAATCTTTCCTTTTCATTCACTCCCTTGCTTTCATCATCAGAACTCCTGAGGGGTTTGTCGATCTGCCGAGGGTGTGAGATGCTACTGTATGCCCAAATTTTTTAGTCCAAATGTGTGAAATATTGTATATGGTGGAGTTGGTATTGCAGAGTTTCGTGCTGGTTTTGTGGTTGATCCAGAGAGATCTGCTCTGCAGTGCAGCAGCTTTCTACAACACCTCCTCATTAAAGAAGAGCAGGAGAGCACATAGAGTACTGTGTGTTCATGGAAGTGTGTGTGTGTGTCTACATGTGTCTTTATCTGCTGTCAGCTGTGTGTGTTCATTTGAAGAAGGAACTCTATAATGAACAGTGAGCCTCAAGGAGACATGGCAGCTTCCTTCTGGTTGACCAGAATTGGGAGAAACTCTGATAGACATGCAGTCATTGACCTCAGTTTCACTCTGAATTATTCCTAGGCTTTTTCTGTGAGTGTCTATAAAGAATGGTCATGCAACAACCAATTATTTTACTGGATTTGATTGTGATATTTTTAGTGCTGGTGAATTTAGAGATGCGACTTCTTGAAGAGGTTTATCGTGCTGTGCTTTAACTTTTAATAGTGTTTGTGCATGTTTTAAAACCCTCTGTGGCAAGTTGCATCTTTAAATTCATCCTGTTTACAGCCATAAAAAAACCTTCAATATTAAACTTCAGGACTGTTGGACTTCAAATCAAAAGTGACAGTAAAGACATTTATATTAAATTTCTATTTCAAATAAACACTCTTCTTTAAAGGAATAATTCACCCAAAAATGAAAATTATCCCATAATTTACTCACCCTCAAGCCGTCCTAGGTGTATATGACTTTCTTCTTTCAGACAAACACAATCAGAGTTATATTAATTAATCCTATAATCCTGGCTCTTCTCAGTTTTGTAATGGCATTGAATATAACCTCAAAAAGCACATCCATCCATCATAAAAGTAATCCATACGACTCCAGTGGGTTAATGAATGCCTTCTGAAGCAAAGTGATGGGTTTTTGAAAGAAAAATATCGATATTTAAAACTAAAACTTGTGAGAATTGACGAACACAGAAGCACAGAGGACAGAGCAAAACAAAATGCCAGTCATGAATTGGTCTAAAATGAGAAGTTGGAGGATTTTGATATAAGAGAAGAGGAGCTACGTCATACGTCGCACGTCGGGTCAGAGGTCACTCTTCTGCCGTAACTCGTACAGCAGTTGCCAGAAGCCAGTGATTATAGTATAAATTTTAAATATGGAAATGTTTCTTACAATAACCCATCGTTTCATTTCCGAAGGAATTTATTAACCCACTGGAATCATATGGATTACTTTAATGATGGATGGATGAGCTTTTTAGAGCTTCAAAAACTTAGGCTATTAAATGCCATTACAAAGCTGGGAACAGCCAGGAAATGATTTAATATAACTCCGATTGTGTTTGGTTGAATGAAGAAAGTCATATACACCTAGAATGATTTGAGGGTGAGTAAATTATGAGATCTTTTTCAGTTTTGGGTGAAGTATTATAAATTATAAATAAATTAACTATAAATGAATTATTATTAACTCGATTCGGCATGTCGCCCTCAATCTAATCAGACCAATTTTATGATTTTGGGGTAAACCGTTCAGGAGTTCTAAGCAAAAATAGTCATTTTTCATATCTCCGGACGACTTGGTGGCACTATGCCGAAACTCTACATATTTCCTTAGGTCATGCTTTTGATGATATGTACCAAGTTTGGTCTGAATATGATAAAGCATTGTGGAGATACAGCTTTAAGTCTATTTTTGTGAACTCTACATAAAATTCATATTTGAAAACAGTTTCATGAAGCAACTTGAATTTCATAACTTTTTGTCAGCATCATTTGAAGATGATGTGGTATAATTTTGGTGAAAATTGTACAAACCATCTAGGACAGAAAAAGTAGGATCAGGAAATCAGAGGAAAAAAAGATTTTTGTTTCTAGCCCTTATGGTTCAAAGGTTATTAGCATAAACATGAGTGGAAATTTGGACAGGTGATGGTGCTAGAGGGAGTTATTTAGAAACTCCAAAATTAGTGTGGTTAATGTTGGGACAGTTCTCTATCTGTGTGCCAAATTTCATAACTTTCCTGCAACCGTTTCTGCCATAGACCCCCAGAGCCGAAGAAATGGAAACAGAATAATAATAAGAAAGCCAACGATTACAATAGGTGCCTAATAGGTGCATCTGTGGTATTACCATAATATTATTGTTGTTATTTGCATAATTTGCAAAAATTTCCATAATTTGCATTATTTCTTTAGTGAATCAGGTGCAATGCTGACAGTGTGTGCAAATAAATGGTTTTATTATTCATGAATTTGGTTTGAGGCAGTTAAAAGCAAATAAATATTTTCAAGCTAGTCCTCTGATTTCAGATTTAGCCACCTCTAAATATCACTGGCTAGTCACGTTACATCAACTGTCTAAGCGAGTGCCCAAAATAAGCTGAACCAAATTTTATGTTAATATTTTAAGTGTTACTACATGTGACAACAGAAAGCCCAGGAATGATACAGAGCCATGTTAGTTTGGATTAAAAGAGAGTGCATGAAGCTTTTACTGTGTCAGGTAACCTACTGTAGCTCATACGGCAAAAGTTTGATTATAAAACTCAGATCCTTATGTTCCTTGTCACATTGTGTTCAGCATGCACTAACAGTTAGAATAACAGGCAGATGATCGCGTTGTTTTCTCTGCGTGTCACCAAGAGTGATTGACGCGTGCTGTGTTCAGCTGGAGATAATGAGCTTTTTCACATGGGTGTCATTGCCTGCTTGAACACCTCCAATTCAAATGAGATGCTCATCAGCCTCCAGAGGCCCAGCTGAAGACCAGAGAGGAGTCGAATCCCTGCCTCAAGAAGCATTTTGTTTTGCCCTCTTTTCTTTTTGTATACCAAGCACCCTGTGGTTTGGATGGCAGTGTAGCGGGTACCAGGGCATCAGGTATAGCGTTCACGGGTGTTGATGCCACAAGCTGGAATCTCATCAGCAGCAGGAAGGGATTAGAGAATTCTTCCTGCCATCAAAGTGTTGCCTGCAGTCACTGGAAAGAATTGCTTGGGATTTAATGGGAAAGAAACATTCCTCACCTCACACCACATCCAAACGCCAGATTATACGCAAAATAGCATTTATTCTGAATATTTGATTGGGAAATATAGGTGAGCTCAACAAATAAGCTGATCTAGATCAGACTTTTTCATGAGCCGAATGTCTCTCTGAGGTGATCACTGTGTGTCATGTCCGATGAATATCTCAAAGTCGTGAAAGAGAACTGAATTTAGGATTGGATGCTGTCTGAGAGTGGTGGCTTTCTTTTTCACAGTTTGGGCTTCAAAGAGTTTTTGTTTGAGGCTTATTGTGTATAATATATAATTTTAGTTAGATATTTTATGATGAATGGATGAACTTTTTTTTCTTTTTTCTTTTTTCTTTTTGGCTTCAAAATCAGGGTCCCCATTCACTGCCATTATACAACCCGAATTCCGGAAATGTTGGGACGTTTTTTAAATTTGAATAAAATGAAAACTAAAAGACTTACAAATCACATGAGCCAAAATTTTATTCACAACAGAACATAGATAACATATCAAATGTTTAAACTGAGAAATTTTAAATTTTTTTGCACAAAATGAGCTCATTTCAAATTTGATGCCTGCTACAGGTCTCAAAATAGTTGGGACAGACTCATGTTTACCATGGTGTAGCATCTCCTCTTCTTTTCAAAACAGTTTGAAGATGTCTGGGCATCGAGGTTATGAGTTTCTGGAGTTTTGGTGTTAACATTTGGTCTAATTCTTTCCTGATATAGGTTTCTAGCTGCTGAAGAGTTCCTGGTCATCTTTGACGTATTTTTCTCTATAGGTGAAATATCTGGACTGCAGGCAGGCCAGTTCAGCACCCGGACTCTTCTACGATGAAGCTATGCTGTTGTAATAGCTGCAGTATGAGGTTTTGCATTGTCCTGCTGAACTACACAATGCCTTCCCTGAAATAGACGTCATCTGGAGTGGAGCATATGTTGCTCTAAAACCTTTACTTTCAGCATTTATAGTGCCTTCCAAAACATGCAAGCTGCCCATGCCGTATACACTTACGCACCCCCATACCATCAGAGATGCTGGCTTTTGAACTGAATGCTGATAACACGCTGGACTGTCTCCCTCCTCTTTACCCTGGATGATACGGCGTCCGTGATTTCCAAAAAGAATGTCAAATTGGACTTGTCTGACCATAGAACACTTTTCCACTTTGAAACAGTCCATTTTAAATGAGCCTTGGCCCACAGGACACGACAGCACTTCTGGACCATGTTCGCATATAGCTTTTTTTTTTTTTTTCTTTAGTTGGCATCTGCAGATGGCACGGCGGATTGTGTTTACCGACAGTGGTTTCTGGAAGTATTCCTGGGCCCATTTAGTAATGTCATTGACACAATCATGCCGATGAGTGATGCAGTGTCGTCTGAGGGCCTGAAGACCACAGGCATCCAAAAAAGGTCTTTGGCCTTGTCCCTTACGCACAGAGATTTCTCCAGTTTCTCTGAACCTTTTTATGATGTTATACACTGTAGATGATGAGATTTGCAAAGCCTTTGCAATCTGACGTTGAGGAACATTTGTTTTTAAAGAATTCCAAAATCTTTTTATTCATCCCTTTTATAGCTATTCATGTTACAGACCTGATATCAATTAACTTAATTAGTTGCTAGATGTTCTCCCAGCTTAATCTTTTCAAAATTTCTTGCTTTTTCAGCCATTTGTTGCCCCCGTGCCAACTTTTTTGAGACCTGTAGCAGGCATCAAATTTGAAATGAGCTCATTTAGTGGATAACATTTTTCCCTTTAAACATTTGCCATGTTATCTATGTTCTATTGTGAATAAAATACTGGCTCATGTCATTTGAAAGTCTTTTAGTTTTCATTTTATTCAAATTTAAAAAACGTCCCAACATTTCCGGAATTCAGGTTGTAAAGCATGGAAGAGCCAGGCTAATTTTAAATATGTCTCTGATTGTGTTCATCTGAAAGAAGATAATCATATACACCTTGGATGGCTTGAGGCTAAGTAAATCATGGGATAATTTAAATTTTTTGGTGACCTAACCATTTAAGTGCTGATCAAATCAGCGTAAAAGGTAAAATTGGTGTTATCCAGAATCATTAGCTAGATTTGCTAGTAATACTCACCCACAACATTGTTGATGAAACTTGAAATGTTTAATGTCCTTCTCCATGTTACTGGATGGTGTGACAGCTGAAAGCCTCACAATGTGATGGACATCATTTACAGTAGGGCTGCACGATTTATTTTGTGATTAAACTGTATGCTATTTGGCAAAGGCAGTGATTATTTTATGTGCAGCTTGTCAAAGCCATATATCTCTGTGATCAGAAGTAAACACTTCACCATCTGAAAGCCAGAGGGCGCTCTTGCGCAGAAACTCCAAATATGCCCTGCCGTAGAAGTAGATAACACGCATCATTCCAGGAAATCCCTATGGGCATCATACTATCACTGTAGCTGAATACGCTGAATACGTTGAAATGTTTTGATTGATTAAACTAATAAATTCACGACTGCCTTATTCTGTGTAAGAAGCCACATCATCTCACTGAAGGATGCCCAACTGTTGTTATGTGAGTGAGTTTGGAGTAAAAACATGTTATTAAATGTTGTCTTTTGTTGGACAAGACGTTAATAAATGCTGTTTGACGCGTGTTGCTTTTTCAAATGTACATTATAAGCGACTCAAACTCGCAGTGCTTTCAGATGGATTAGCATTTGGATCTATACTTCATTGATAAGCTGCGCATAAAAAACCCAAATCACAGCCTTTGCAATTTTATAATTGCACAAAAAACGATTTCAATGTTATTTTTCATATTGTGCAATAAATCATGCTGCCCTAATTTACAGTCATCCTGGGAAGTTTTTGTAAGCAGCAACAAAAAGTCATCTTCTTCTTAGTCATTTTGACAGCTCTAGGTAAGGAACAATGGTTTCGGTGCAGCAGCGGATGTAAATATGCGCCCTGACGAAAAACGCAGAAGTGACTGTGCATAGAGCCCATTTAGAGAGAAATTAAATGGAAACCGAAAAGAAAAAAAAAAAAAAAAAATGTAATTCACAAGTGTACACGTATTGAACCATGGATGTTATCTCTAATCTTTCCAATCGGGCATCTTTCCAGTACCAATCCATTTTCAAACGCTGCTCTATATTAGATGTGTTCCGAGGATGTTTTCGTCTGGTATTGTGTGAGAATGAGAGAGCAGAACCATGAACCTGCACTTGACCTGTCAGCGCTGGGCCAAAGAGCGCTTGTATTTACTGCTGCGTTTCTGGACACTTGGTGTAATGCAGCACCAATCTTTGTCTTTTTTATAGCTCAATAGACTCATCTGGCCAGCAGAGACATAAAATACAGCTTTAATGTGGAGCGTTTCACTCTAGGAAGATGTTCACATGAGACGCCAAACTTTCATGTGTGATATTAAACTTTTAAACGCCGGCGGAGAATAATATTTCAAGAGGATGTCCGAACCTTGACAGATAAATGCAGTGTAAATCGGCTTAAGATGAACCATGTGCTGTGCTGCACGGTAAAGCACATTTATCTGTATGTTCTTGCCTTTCTCCTTTCTCTCAACCCCCAAACACACTCAAGCAGGCACCATCAGAACAAACCCACCTCCCCCTCTTCCCGTTTGTGTGCATTTACAGTTTCCAGCAAAGCTGAGTGAGCACAACAACAGAAATACAAAGTGCCTTCTCTCATTCTTTCACTTTTCACCTCTGTCTTTGCTGAATCAAAAGACTGGCCTCATCACTCCAGAGTCTACTGTAATGTTGAAGAGGAAAGAATAACTAGATTTTTGTATTTTCTGAAGAAAATGTGATTGGCATGCTGTTCCAAACCTGTTCACTGAAGAAAAAGAAAAAAAAATGGTGTAGTATTTACTTTTTTATGTGCTGGATTTAACTTTTACTGTTTTTACTGACTTTACTGTAAATTTTTCAAATAATTACGAAGAAACATAGTAACACATTAAATGTGAAATTCAAAAAACAATGTTTTACAAAGTATGACTTCTGTTTCTTCTTCTTTTATTTTTTTGGTCCATACAATGGAAGTCAATAAGGTCCAGTGTTGTTTAGACCCCAATGTTCATTGATATATCTAATTTTGAGTTCTGCAGAAGAACTCATACAGGTTTGGAAGGACATGATGGTGCGTAAATGTTGACTGAATTTTCATTTTTGTGTGAACTGTCACTTTAAGGGTGGAATATCTTTTGAGTATACAACTAACAGCATTGCAGCATATGAAATAACACTAAATAACCAATGAAACTACAAAACATAGTTTATATAGCTGAAACTTGAATCAACGAACAGAAGCAAATCAGTGAATCATTTCATGAACCGTCTTAGTCAAATGACTCACTAAAATGAATCTGACATCTCTGCCTCATACAAGGGAGAAGAAACATTGAGGTTTGATTTAGCTCAACTGTAGAGCTGTAGGAATGAATTACTGATGTAGTATAGCAAAATGAAACCTGATGGAATAAAATAGCTGTGGCACAAATGGTGTGGGACAAGTTACTCACTGTATTTAGGATTAAAGGTTTGTTTGAATCCCTAACCCTTATTATAGCAATACAAGCACCATCCTTTTATGCTTTTTTTACACTTTCTTTAGTGTGTAATGTTGCTGTTTGAGCATGAAAAACATCTGAAAAGTTCCAAAAACACACTCCAAACTCCAAAGGGAGTTATTCTCTACATCAGTGCTCACTGTTTCTGAATTCCCTGAAAAGCTTTGATTGTAGTCTTGAGTTTTGTTCCAGGAATGTGCATGTCACAATATCTCTCATTAAAACAATTCCCACCCATATGGGCATAAGCAAAAAAAACAGCCTGGTTGAGTTGATAATAGTAAGGGGTGTAATATTCCCAAAACATGCTCAAAGCGGTTGACCAATCACAACACACTGGTCCAGCCAACCAATCAGATCACATTGCGCTTTTCAAAAGGAGGGGCTTCATAGAGACAGGAACTAAAACGGGTGCGTTTCCCATATAACGACATAACTCGCTCTTTAACTACCATTGTATGATGCATCATTGAAGAAATCAAGTAGCTAGTCATGAATGAGTTTCCTGAAACCATATTGTCGCAAATTTGTCATTCAACCATGTTGGTTAATGATGTCACGCAGGTGGTGGAGTAATAACTTCTTTTAATTAATCCGTTTGAGATTGAATTAATGGCACATTTTTCTGCTATCCATTTTTCTGCTTATTCCTGACTAGCCTACTGCGTTTCGATTTATGTGTTGCACTTCAATTTAAAAACACTGAAACAAATCGTTTCAAATCATAGGGTTGCCCTACAAATAAAGCTTATCCGTCAGTTTGACTGAATGAGCTGTCAATTTTTCTTTCATGTTTTATTTTCAGACATCATGAGAATAAAGTAACGCTTGTTTTGTTTTTTTTAACGTAACATGTTATAACAAGAATATTTATGGCAAAAACTCTTTTCAGTCGCTGCTTTCTATCATCGTTATTATTTTCTTTTGTTCCTTTGCATTCCGCTGTAATAGTATGAAAAAGGATAACATATGCTGCACATTTGTGGTCTGTTCTCTCAATATAATTTATGATATATCCCATTAATAATTCACTGGAATGCACAAAGAATCTCTTGTTTTTCACCTCAATTCTCACGTCTCTTTCCAGGTTTGTTTTCAAAGGTAAATACAGTTTATTAACTGTAAAAATGATGGAAATCACTTTGAAATAGTATCACGCAATGCTTAAGTTCATGATCATTTTTTATTAAGGCAACGTATATTACAGATATATATTAATACAGGGATATTTAACCTGTCTGTTATTGCTGCGGAAAGAATTGTGCTTTTTCATGGTCTGTTGAAAGTACCTTGTTGATGCTTTTACACTTTTAAATGTCCTTTTAATGTTCATGGTTGAAGCGTGCGTAGAATAATGTCATCTCATTGTACCCAGTTAAAAAAAAAAAAAAAAAACGTATTATTGTGTTCATAGAGTGAGGCTTTCACTGACTGTTTACAGCTTAACGGAAGTTACACCCATAATTCGCACAAAGTGTCATGGGGCGTAGGAATAAGGTGGATAAATTATGGACATGGCATCTGAGGACTAATTATTCAGTTATTTCTTTCAGTCATAGGCTCGTTTTTGCGCAGTAGAGCATGTACGCACATGTAAAAAAACTGCCCTTTAAATCGCTTGACAAACTAAAAGATGTAATTTAAATTAAATTTGTATTCAAAATAAAAAAAAATAGATAGTACTGAATGTCAGCTTGCTTATTTTGCTCAAGATAAGGATTATTAAATCCACATGTCATGCAAACAAGAAACTATGCTTCTAACTGCTTCTAAGCCACACAACTTTACGATGCTGTTTGCGAATGTTTGTTGGAACTATGGTTTTGGGAAATAGTTCTTTGAACTATACTGATAACAACAGAACTTGCAACCATAGTTGGCTAATGATGCTTATGGGAAACTCACCCCAGAGTGTAACTGACAGACTGGGAAAAGAGGTGCTGCAACAATATAAAATGTGTGATTTTGTTTTAAAAAGTCAAGCATGAAAATCTGTTCTAGTAGACCCAAAATCAAGACTTTGAAAAAGACTTAATAGGTCCCCTTTAATTAGATCTCCCTCTTGCTGGAAGTGTGGAAGTTGATTGGGTGGTAGATCACAGCTCTTTCCTATGGCGAAGCCCGAGTGCCATGTAAAGAAAGGGAAGGCTATGTACCATGTCTTTGGACAGTTTGAAGGATATGGATGTGATGTGTGCTATTGGCTGCTCTATAATAAGATTGCTGTGATCTGTGGGGAGGAGAATTTACTGGAGCACAACTCCCCCTAGGGCATCTTCATAGAAATCTGCTTTTCCACCAGCTTTTGGTGCATCTCAGCCAAGCTGCTTGGTTCCCATTGTTAATGAGCCGCTCTTTCACTCTCTTTCCCCCCAGCCTGAGCCACCGTGTGCCAAAAGGGGCTAGAAAATCTCAAGCTGTAGCTGATGGCAGAACAGGAGAGGCAGAACATGAGAGATGAACACTCAGCCTTTCTCGCTCTGCAGGCATTAACATGGCCATTTCATCCAAGCCTTTTCCAGCTGAGAACTTAACATGACCTGGTCCACAGGCTCCTTCTTTACGATTTAAAAATAGTCGCATGGATGTGTGCTTCAAAGCTTTTAAACTGGTTTAGTACTTCTGGAGAAATGCTTCTTTATGTGTGTTTCCCAAATGCTTTTGTACACCACTGAGCATGCGCACTCTGTTAAAGTGACTCATGATTGGTTGACATGACTATCTTGAACCAGTCGGAGACTATTTTCAGAATGGATTACTTAGGCCGCATGTCCACCAAAGTGTTTTCAGCCAGTTGAAAATGCTAGACGTGCCAGCTGGAGGCGCTTGAGAGCGTTTCAGTTGAAACTCTTTTCTTGCTATGATACGGAATATCTGCGGTAGTGTCACTAGTATCTCATTTCACTGTTTCTGTATTGTTTCTATATAAAGATGTCGATACAATGTAAAGTATTTTCTCTGGCTCTTGTTTTAAATGATTTTGTTCCGTTTTTATGCTTCTTGTCATCTGTTGAGGTTGTACAAGCAGAATGTGGCAGTTGGTCGGTGTTGTATTTGTCCCGCCCCTCCTCCACTGTGATTGGACAGCTGGGTAAAGCAGCACTTTATTTTAAAACCTTTATGAATTACATATCATCCTCTTAATCTTAACTTCGAGGCAGCGAATGCCAGATCTCTATGATTTTACTGTTTCAAAGACGGATTTCCACGACACCGCGAGGCCATGCAGATTAGGATTTATCTGATCTTATCATTTTCTTTGAAGAACAACCTGATCATTTGTAGTGTGTCCCATATTAAAGCTGCTGCCTGCAGAATTCACCTGCTTCCATCAGAACCCAGTTTTGCTGGCCTGCATTTTAACCCATTTAATACCAAGATAGACACTTTTGCTGTATAAACAGCCAAAAAAGTCTCTTTGATGGTCTTAAAATATCAGATGGTACGACGTCATCCCATATTAAGAGGAGAAAATGAAATGTTCCACTTGCATGGTTCAGATAATTAACACTATTTTGATTTTAATTAAGGTAAAGTTTTTTTAATGAGACCAGACTCTATATTTTTATATTTCGAATTTGATATATATTTTTTGTAATTATAGTGATAATACTTGAGATATAAAAGATACATTTAGCTATGGCGTTGAGTACATCCTGTCAAAGTAGTAATTTATGCTTTTTCTGAAGCTCTACAGCTTTACAGTCATTTTTTCCTTTTTCCAGTCCAACATTCATTATTATCGGTATGATTTTCTTTTTTTAAAGATATGGCATTTTGAATGTTTGAAATGTCATGCAACATTCTTCTTCTTTTTTTTTTTTTTTTTTTAAAAAAGTAGTATGCTGTATGTATGTACATTTTAAATACCCAGTTGTCAAGATTTCTACTAGATTTGTCAAAAAAAGTGCATACTGAATACTGCAATGGTTTAACCTTCTATTTCAGTGAATCTCAATCTTTTCTGAGTAATGGACAACCCGTCATATTTGGAACCATCCTCAAGGACCTCAGAATAAAATTTGATTATTGGTATCATTCATTTCTTTGTGATGACCAAATGCAGTAAATTATAATTTACTACTACGTTAGTTGACTTGTCCTATATTCAGTCATATCGGCAGTTATATACATTATCTTCTTTTATGGAAAACATGTCAAAATATACAAAAATTCATAAATTCATATATTCAAATATACAAAATATTCAAAATTCATTCCCCTGGCATTATGTCAAAGACCACTACGGGTCCATGGACCCCTGGTTGAGAAACACTGTTCTATTTCTAGTGTGACAAATGAACCAGTAGCAATATGAACCGCCTCCTTAAATAATATTTGATTGGTCTGCCAAAAGTGAAGACATTTACCCCAAAACTGAATTAAAAATGTGAAATAAATGTATTTAAAACATTCACTCTCTCTGTCTTTATAAAGCATACACAGTGCGCTCAATTCTGATCATTGCCCAAAGCAAATATATTTGATGATATGTCTCACATTATCAGGATTATTCAAGCATAAGGGTGTTGCATATGGCTGAGGTATAGAGTTGTCTGGTTGTCATCTGGCTGTTTGGGCATTATTTCTGCAATCAGAATGCATGCTGGGAATTAATTAGCTCGGCCTGCATTTAGATGCCTCCCTGTGTTACTGTAGAGAAGTTCAAACGCAAATGGAGTTAAAGTATAGTAACATCGCTGTGGGACGTCCACTCTCTGCATTTTATCACTTGATGAGCGGAAAATGTATCGTGATGGGAAACGCTGGGAGGCTGTGATGGTTTAGAATGGAGGAAATTGGGGTTGTAGCACAGATTAGCAGAGATTCCATATGCCCACAAATCAGTATTTGAGACAAAATTTGACCATGTTCGTTCATTTGGCTAGAGGAGAACTTTTTTTATTTTGTTTTTTGTTATTTTGTTACTGTTTTTTATTTAGCGCACCTCCTTCACTCGTTCCACCATGTGCTTCTCATCCGTGTTGGGCTTGTGCACTCATGCCTCTTTGATGCAGCATACAGCGGTGTTGTGCATTTTAACCAGTTGATAATTAGTCACGGAATTTTGAAGTGCCCACGATAACAATTTTGTGCATGTTCATTATCGTATACCGGCACATATCTAATTGGATGAGAACAAAACTTGAAGTGGATTGAGCTGGATGATGACTCCACTGTTTTCTGCAGAGCTGCTTTATAGCTGAATTGACATCGTTTCATAATTGATGAATTCTGCAACATCAACAGTTTTACTGAACTGAATCAACATTGAACTAAACTGAGCTGAATAACGACATTATTGTCGTCTGTAGAGCTGCTTTTATAGCTGAATCGAACTCATTTCATAATTGATGAACTTTACAGTTATTGAACTGAACTGATTGAGCTGAATAATGACACTATGGTCTTTGTAGAGCTTTGTGTTGAATTTGTCTCATAATTGGTGAAACTTTTTCCTGTTTATTACTGTGAAGCTGCTTTAAAGGATTAGTTCACTTCAGAATTAAAATTCCCTTAGAATTTACTCACCCCCATGTCATCCAAGATGTTTATGTCTTTCTTTCTTCAGTCGAAAAGAAATTATGTTTTTTTGAGGAACACATTCCAGGATTTTTCTCTATATAATGGACTTCACTGGGGTACAACGGGTTTAAGGTCCAAAGTGCAGTTTCAATGCAGCTTCAAAGGGCTCAACATGATCCCAGACGAGGAATAAGTGTCTTGTCTAGTGAAACGATCGGTCATTTTCTAAAAAAAAATATATAGTTTTTAACCACAAACACTGCTCTGCGATGCGCCACGCATTATGTAATCACATTGGAAAGTTCACGCGTGACGTAGGCGGAAGTACCGATCCAGTGTATACAAAGTGAACGTGCAAAGACTAAGTCAGACGCCACACAATTCACTAGACAAACAATTCATAATTAAAGGTGTCATCGAACATTTTTTTTACAAGATGTAATGTAGTCTAAGGTGTCTCTGAATGTGTCTGTGACGCTTCAGCTCAAAATACCCCATAGATTTTTTTTAAATAATTTTTTTAACTGCCTATTTTGGGGCATAATTGGAAATGCGCAGATTCAGGGCTGCAGCCCCTTTAATTGCTCATGCTCTCTGCCCCCCCAGAGCTCTCGACTCTATCATTGCATAAACAAAGTTCACACAGCTAATATAACCCTCAAAATGGATCTTTACAAAGTGTTCTTCATGCAGCATGTCTAATCACATAAGTATTGTATTTATTTGGATGTTTACATTTGATTCTGAATGAGTCTGAGGCTGTGCTCCGTGGCTAACGGCTAATGCTACACTGTTGGAGAGATTTATAAAGAATGAAGTTGTGTTTATGAATTATACAGACTTCAAGTGTTTAAAAATGAAAATAGCGACGGCTCTTGTCTCCATGAGTACAGTAATAAACGATGGTAACTTTAACCACATTTAACAGTACATTAGCAACATGCTAATGAAACATTTAGAAAGACAATTTACAAATATCACAAAAAATATCATGTTATCATGGATCATGTCAGTTATTATTGCTCCATCTGCCATTTTTCGCTGTTGTCCTTGCTTGCTTACCTTGTCTGATGATTCAGCTGTGCACAGATCCAGATGTTAATACTGGCTGCCCTTGTGTAATGCCTTTCATAATGTTGGAAACATGGGCTGGCATATGCAAATATTGGGGTCATACATATTAATGATCTCGACTGTTACGTAACAGTCAGTGTTATGTTGAGATTCGGCTGTTCTTCTGAGGTCTTTTAAACAAATGAGATTTATATAAGAAGGAGGAAACAATGGAGTTTGACACTGTATGTAATTTCCATGTACTGAACTCTTGTTATTCAACTATGCCGAGGTAAATTCAATTTTCAATTTGATAGCACCTTTAACAATGAACACAATTTCACTAGATAAGACCCTTATTCCTCATCTGGGATCATGTAGAGCCTTTTGAAGCTGCAAAATTTGGACCTTCAACCCCTTGTACCCCGCTGAAGTCCACTATATGGAGAAAAATCCTGGATTGTTTTCCTCAAAAACTTTAATTTCTTTTTGACTGAAGAATGAAAGAAAGACAAACATCTTGGATGACATGGGGGTGAGTAAATTATCAGGAAATTTTAATTCAGAAGTGAAATAATCCTTTAAATAAAAAAATGTAACGACTTAAAAGAAAAAATGCTTCAACCTCAATAAATTCAGAAGCACGGCCTTCCTCATCTCCAGCAATCGCTAATAGTCCATTCCCTCCCTTGCGTTATTGAGATGATTTCCTATTCAGTATGAAAAGTGGCCTCTTAGCTGTTAAACCATTGTCCAATTCCAGGAATTTATCTGAGAATATAACAGTGATTGTCTCCATGGAGCCTCTGGCCTCTAGCCTGAATCATCTCCTCTGTACTCCGGATGAGAGCCGTGCCGCTGCGCCCGTGTGTGTGAGCGCAGTGGATCAGTCGCATGATATCCCTGATGCCCCTATCTAAAACCCCCAGTCTACCTCTGCATCCTGCAGTAAAGCCAACTAAAGCCCTTCCGTTCTATAACTTCTCCCTGGCATCGGGCCTTAACGCTTCCTCCTCTCTCTCTTTGTCTCTCTCTCCACAGTATTGCTGAGTGTGCTTCAGGCAAATGGCCAGACGGAGATGAAGAGGGTGGTCGGAGACAATGCCACACTGCCTTGCCACCATCAACTGTGGCAAGCCGACATCTCCCTGCTGGACATTGAATGGATGCTGCATAAATCCAGCTCCCGGCAGACAGTGGTGAGTGTGTGCGTCTGATCTCCTGCCACTGCGACATTGCGCTGCTGATGCTGGCCTTCGCTGTTCGCCACAGTGCCTGATCTGCAGTGCAGTGCTTTTTTGCTGCGATGATGGGAAGGGTTTTCTTTCTGTAAACTGCACCATCAACTGGTGCTGCAATCAGAACTGTAAAAACTGCTCGCTTTTAATATGTCACTGGTTTGCCTCGTATCACCCCCAACAATTACTTTTATGACCTAATGATGTGCAATTGGCCCGAGGACAAGTTTTACATTTTAATCTGGCCATGGCTCAAGCTGCTCCCTGAGGTCCTTCCTGACACAATATATCTGACAAGAAGGGGCCAAACCTTTTGCCGATTGAACGTATAATTTCAGAGCTATTTTTCTAAATGGCATGTAGCCCTTTAAAGGAAAAATGAAAATTTTGTCATCATTTACTCACCTTCATGTTGTTCCAAACCTGTATGAGTTTCTTCTGTTGAACACAAAAGAAGATATTTTTAAGAATGTTGACGGTAGCAATTAGGGCTGCAACTAACGATTATTTCAATAATCGATTAATCTGTCGATTATTTTTTACGATTAATCGATGAATCAGGGGTGATGAATTAAACATTAATTTCCAACCTTTTATTCAAAAACAGAAAACATACACATGTATGCTTTACATCTGCCAAATATATATACTGTATATATATATATATATATATATATATATATATATATATATATATATATATATATATATATATATATATATATATATATATATATATATATATATATATATATTTTTTTTTTTTTTTTTTTTTTTTTTTAAATAAAGTGCACAAAAAGATTTTTGTTTAAAGGGACCTGAGCTGTCACAACAATACATCTTTTTTTTTTTTTTTTTTTTAAATAAAGAAAAAAAAATCAATTCAGAAAACTTAACAGGATTTGTTTGAAAGGTAGAACTTCTTCTCTACACTCACTCACTCAATCACTCCCAAATATATTTGTCAACAGTAACCGATATGGGACAAAGCACAGAATAAATACATGACAACAGATCAGTGTTAATTTTGACAGCAAATTTTTATTTAGTTTTAGTCATAGTCTTTTGACTAAAATGCCATTCAGTTTTAATCATGTTTTAGTCATTTAAATTGTTTTAGTAGCTGACTAAATATCAAAAGATTTTAGTTGACTAAATCTAACGGGTTTAGTTAAAGTGTAATGCATTAAAGGAACACTCCACTTTTTTTGAAAATAGGCTCATTTTCCAACTCCCCTAAACAGTTGAGTTTTACCGTTTTCAAATCCATTCAGCCGATCTCCGGTTCTGGTGGTACCACTTTTAGCATAGCTTAGCATAGTTCATTGAATCTGATTAGACCGTTAGCATCGCGCTTAAAAATGACCAAAGAGTTTTGATATTTTTCCTATTTAAAACTTGACTCTTCTGTAGTTAAATCGTGTACTAAGACCGACAGAAAATAAAAAGTTGTGATTTTCAACTTATACTGTATTAACCTATTAATATGAATAATATTAAAATTTGAACATGCAATACAGACACAGATTTAACTGTTGTGACATAAAAAAATATTGTCTTATAATTAAATAAAACCACTTCTCCTAAAGAAGAACACAATGTCTTCTTTTCAATGAATGATATATGCATTCTTTATAACAACTTGCATACAACATTCCTTATGGATTAAATATATTTAGTATATAATAAATCCTAAAGCTAAAGAGCAGTGAGTGATTTTCTCTGTCTTTTGTTGTTTGATTAATATTCACCCTTTCGAGCGTGAGTTTAAAATATTTTATAGTTTTTTTTTAAGGCGACTGTTATTTTAGAACGTTTGCCTTTAATGTTTCCATAGCGAAGCGTCTTGCGTGTCACGAGCACTGAACGTAGCCACAATAACACTGAATGACAGAGGGATCGCTGTTATTTTGTTTTTCCTTGTTTTTTAAAAATATTCACAAACTTGCTTACTCTCCGATGGTCTTTCCTCTACCTCCGCTCTGCTATTTATCTATTTATTTTTGCTCCGCTCTGCTTCGCGCTCAACTGCGCTTTTTTATACTCAAACATCTCCGCGTCTTATTGAGAGGCGTTATAGTCGCGCGAGACAACGAATCGATAATGAAATTCCTTGCCAACTCTTTTAGTAATCGAATTTTATCGATTTTATCGATTCGTTGTTGCAGCCTTAGTAGCAATTGACTTAAATAGTCCATGTAACTACAGTGGTTCAACCTTAACATTATGGAATGACGTGAATACTTTTTGTGTGCAAAAACAAAGTAAAAATCACATCAGATGTGACGTTGCTGCGTATGTTTTGTTCAGAAACCCTCGGATTTCATCAAAAATAACTTAATTTGTGTGCTGAAGATGAACGAAGGTCTTACTGGTTTAGAACAACATGAGGGCGAGTACAGAAATTTCATTTTTGGGTGAACTAACCCTTTAATCCAACCCAATACCTAAACTTAACAACTACCTTACTAAGTATTAATAAGCAGTAATTTGGAGTTTATTGAGGCAAAAGTCGTAGTCAATAGATAATAGTGAGAATTAGACCCTGATCTAAAGTGTGACCATTTTATCAGTGAAAAGTGCAGCAGAATAGCTTTAGCACTCCTTCACAAAATGAAGTTGAGTATCAGGGACACCGAAAGACAAATATAACCAAGTGAACAAAGGCCTGATTCACAGTGACATCAGAGTTTAGCAGACTCCTACTGCAGGCGTGACTCAACCCTCACTGGATTTCCCCTGTAGCTCATAGAGTTTCAAAAGCTTAATCAAAGCAGTATTTATTAATTCGCTGAATGTTTCCTCTTTCACTAGTTGATCACGTATTTTGGGGGTCGGATCTACGCCCCCAACGAGAGCGAAGATGTGCGGCTGTCCCTAGCGGGCGACTATCTGAAGGGTGATGCTTCGCTCATGATCAGTGACCTCTCGCTCACCGACTCCGGAGAATACATCTGCAAGGTCAAGAACGGCGGGAAGTACTACTGGAACACAGTCAAACTCATCGTGCTCTGTGAGTCTTTGGCCCTGCGGCTTGGCTTTAATTAACTCCCCTTGTAGGCCTGGGGAACGATAAAGACATGACAGATGCTTATGTCATGGAGTAAGGGGTACAAAAATAGCACCAGGATGTTGTCACTGGGCATAGTGCGCCAGTTGTGCCTCAGTCTTGGCGTGAAATGACATTCGGCGACTGTGTGACAATAAGAACGACACGTTATGCATGACAGCATGGAAGAAAAAAACGTGTATATATCTACATAATTTATAGGGCACATTATGTTGAACTTCCAATACACATAAATCAGTCTTAGTTACTCATTCAACATGTATTATTATGAGTACGTGTTGAATAAACACTTCTTCCTGCATAGAAACATTATATGTCTGATTCCCCCCAATGTTTCTTTCTATACTCCCTCATTCCATTTTAACTGCTTCGCCAGCTGTATGAAGACATTTAAGAGCACCACAAATTTACACATGCATTTGTACAAATGATCCGTAGCTTTCAAACGACACGTTCGATTCCGAGGGGCAAACATTAGCATTTGTCTTGTTCAACACAAAGATAATGGCTTGGCAAAGGATGCAACTGCAGCTTACTCTATGCGCAGTAAGTGATCCTGACAGAGTCTAGAGATGGAGGGGACCTGCATCCCACTCAGCGGCTGTAATTGCATCCCCCCCCGTGAGTGCCGGGGCAGAATTGTCCTGGCTCAGCAGATAGAGGCGGCAGGAGCAGATGCTGATGGCCGGGGTGGGCAGGACCGAATGGTGAACGGGTTGTTTTACAGATTCATGTTATAGAGCTCGCTGGCATCACGCTGAGTTTTAAAAGGTTCATGATGTGAGGAAAAACAGATCTAAATGGGGAATGATGCAAAAAGGCTAAAAGTGCATGTGTGAGTGTACAGATCTGGTTTTACTTACATACATTAAACTGCTCGTCCCAAAATTAGTTTTACTGTTTTTAATCTTTAAACTTTTTAAAAGTGTTTCAGCTTTTAAGCACAAGATTTGTTATAAATATTATATTATGATATTATGATTTTTTAAATTATTTATTAATTAATCAACTGAATTAAAAAGCAAATAATCAACTGAAGATGTCCAGATGGAATACCTTTTATTTGTAAAATATTTATTTAACTCGATTATCCAAAGATATGCATTACTACCTGGTTATTTAATATATAAGCCAATGATTTGGTGAATTTTCAGCTAAAACACATATATTGTGATATGAAATTAAATTATTTAAAGGGACAGTTCACCCAAAGATGAAAATTCAGTCATCATTTACTCACCCTCATGTTGTTCCAAACCCACAAGACTTAGTCTTCGGAACACAAATGAAGATATTTTAAATGAAATCTGAGCGGTTTAGTCCAAATTTTCTGAAGAGACTCAATCACTTTATATGATAAACAGATTTAATTTAGGCTTTTATTCACATATAAACATTGTTTGGAGAACATAAACAGAAGCTTAACCAAACTGCTTGATGCATGAGAACAAATCTCTTCCGGAAACTCAAACGTGCTGCGCAACACACAAGAATGAACCTCATTGGTTCTCGTTTGTCAAACCACCAGCAAACCACAACTGTAATAAAAGCCTAAATTAAATCTGTTCAGCATATAAAGCAATCGTGTCTCTTCTGAATATTCGGACTAAACCACTCAATTCTTATGGATTACTTTTGCGATCTTTTTATGAACTTTTTGAAGCGTCAAAGTGTCAGTTGTGGAGGAACAGAAATCTCTCAGATTTCATTAAAAAAGATCTTCATGTGTGTTCCAAAAGAGAGAACAAAAGTCTTACAGGTTTGGAACAACATGACAGTGAGTAATTAATGACAGAATTTTCATTTTGGTGAACTAACCCAATAACATATAGAGCCATTTTTTGTTAATTTTCTAGCTAAGATACCTGTATTGTGATATAAAATTAATTGCATTATCCAAAACTGTTATATATAAACAAATTCTTTGCTAAAATACCTATATAACAATATAAGATAACTCATACCATGATGCAATGTTTACCTTACCATGTGTGTTTTGTCTGTTTTGCAACATGCAGTGAAGCCATCCAAACCACGCTGTTGGATGGAGGGTCGTCTGCTAGAAGGAAGTGATGTCAGACTGAGCTGCAAGTCAACAGATGGTTCTGACCCGATCAGCTACAAATGGGAGAGAGTCTTGGACAAGGGGAAATATGTTGGCAAGCTCCCACCTCTGGCCCTCATAGGTGAGCTCTTTGAAAAGTAATAGCATTTTATTGTTTACGTCTTTAAAGATGAAGTATGGAGTTTCTGCAACACTAGTGGCACCTAGCAGAATTACAAAAATGCAGCACATTTTGCAAATGCCACTGCCAGCCCCAACTCAAATATCACAAATACAGCTCATAAGGTTGCATGTCTCAATTGGTAAAAGTAGGCTACTTTCAATAATAGGTCCAACATATTAGGACTACTTTTAGCTGTGTTGCTATGTGTCTTGAGTAACTGGTCCTTCTCGAGTGGGATTTGGCGACTCTGGCATGGGAGGCAGGCGCGCTAACAAGGACTGCAGTCTCTAGCGTGCATCTTGAGGCCAGGGGAGTGAGGTTTACATGCACAGCTATTACTAGCTTGCCTCCGCTTACACCCCCCCATACCTCATTCCCATCCGGGTCACAGAATCAAATGTAACTGGTCCTACTCGACCCTCTTCGAGCAGGATTCGAACCGTTGTCTCTGGCATGGGAGGCGGGCACGTTAACAAGGACGCTAAAGACCGCAATCTCTAGCGTCAGTCGCTATCGCACATCTTGAGGCCAGGGGAGTGAGGTTTACATGCACAGATCTTATTAGCTTGCCTTTGCTACACATGATGTTGTATTGTAGCATGTTGTATCACAATGCCCTGATCATGTTCATGACCTGTTTAAGTTTTGAAGACTCCTGTACCCAAAGCTGAATGTCTTTTCAACTATAACGTGTCAGTCATGGTGGTCCCACAGTGGCTAAACACCCTCTGGCTCCGCCTGTTACAGTATCCAAAGGACCTCATTTGTGTCATATGTCGGCAAACTAACCACTAGGCTATTGGCGCAGACACAAGAATGTATTTTAAAATAAAATATTCTTACATACTTCACCTTTAAGCAAAATGAAACTTTAATAGTGATAATTAAAACTAATAATTATGGAGAGAATCTGCCATATTTAGAGAATGTGATGTAAGATGATCTTCTGACTGTAACCTGTTGCTCAGGTTTTTAAACGCTAAACTGACTCGCTCTGCTCCGACCCCTTCAATACTGCTTTTGTGAGAAGAAAGAAAATGCAGCGTTAAGTTTATCTTCCAAGCGTGGCGAGTAAATCATGTGGACACCTCCTCTCTGGAGGAGCAGAAAATAGATGAAGACACTACAGGGCCAATTTAACACCGCAAGCATTCTCAAATTAAATTTACATCAATTCCATCAGCACTTTTTACCCCACATGCTTCACTACCTCCTCAATTAGCCCCTCTTATGAGATCGGATAGGAGATGTGACGTATGTGTAATGTAATGCGCTCTCTACCCTTCATCAGCCTTTATGGAGAATTGTGCAGAGCATGCTCTGTTCATTCAACTGAACACTTTCAGGGGTTGTTTCATGTCAGAAATGAGGTTTCAATGAAATCAACACTAACCAGAGATTACAAGTATTTAGGTTTAGTACTTGAAGCTTGAAGTGTGACACTGTGTCCTAATCAGCCAAATAAAGCAACATTTTGTTTAATGCTTGATTTTTATTTCTTGTCATGACACAATCACAGCTAATTAGAACATATTTGATATTTCATATACAGCTACACTGCCGTTCAAATGTTTCGAGTCAGTAGGATTTTTTATTTTTTTTAAAATAAATTAATACTTTTATTCAGCAAGGATACATTAAATTGATCAAAAAGGTTTTTACATTGTTAAAAAAAAATCTAATATTTCAAACAATTGCTGTTGTTTTGATATTTCTATTAATCAACGAATCCTGGACAAAAAAATGTGTCATGAGCTGTGTTCGAAATCGAACTCTGTCATGGAAACTAGCATGTATATAATTTAATAATCAATTAAAAAGGAATTTATAACTGCATGATATTACGCTGTACCCACATTTGACCAGCCGTTTGGAAAAATAGTTGCGGTCGCCATCTTCTGGCAACCCTCGCAATGCATTATGGTTATTCTCTAGCCATTGAGTGTACATCAGCTGTATACTCATTATTGTTGTGCATTATGGGATTGAATGAGTGCACTCGATGGTTTTGGACGCCACTACAAATGGCTGTTCCCTCAAATAATGTTTATTTAAGGGTAAAGGGGGCGATTTCAGACACAGCCATGGTTTTCAAAAAAATATTAAGCAGCACACCTGTTTTCAACATTGATAATAATAAGAAATGTTTCTTGAGCAATGTGACGTGGCTTTTTTAGTAACAACGAGGGAGCACTGGATCCCAATGCAGTAGACACATTTATTTAAACAAAACAACAAAAGTAAATCCAGACAGAAAACAGGATATTCCAGACATGGGAGGAACAAAACTAAAACAAATGTGCTCATAACATCCATTAAGGACAACACCAGACAAAGAGCAAGAGACACACTGGGTATAAATACACAAGATAACAAGACAAAAGAAACAGGTGTGTGTAATGAGTTGCTGTTATGGTGACTAACAAGAGTAACTTTGGAAACAAACGAGAGCGACATGGAAACAAAGGAAACAGGAACTAATCACAGGAAGTAAAACAGCAGAAACAATAGGAACAACAGTACACTTTAAAATAATAATCCTTAAAAACAAGACAGGGGAACACGAGACAGTAACAAGCACCAAATCAACATATTAGAATGATTTCTAAAGGAACATGTGACCCTGAAGACTGGAGTAATGGAGAAAATTCAGCTTTGCATCACATGAATAAATTACATTTTAAAAATTATATTCAAGTAGAAAAGTGCATCAAATAAGTGCAGCCTTGGTGGCAATAAGTGCGGGGCTACCCAGCAGCCAACAAATGAATGTGAGATTATTGTGGAGGAAATAGGATTTATTGTTAATGTCATGTGTCTGGTTGGATGCAGTGCAATACTGTGTAAACTATTAACATATCAAAGTAACTTTGTGTTTTTGTCTAAAGATCTGAAGAACCCTGAGATTGTTACGCTGAAAAATCTGACGAGGGAAAGTGCGGGTGTCTATAAATGCACCGCCAGCAATGATGTCGGAGAAGAAAACTGCACATTAGAGGTCAAAGTTCACTGTAAGTATCTGTGTGTGTATGGATACATTAAGAATGGTATATTAGCATACTGTACATCTTACTGCATACTGTGCCAACTTCCTACTGTTTTCTAAAAATAGTGCATAGTATGCATTGATAAATGCTTTAAACAGTATTATGCTACACTGTTAGCACATTACCTCACTGTGCTTCATGTTTAATTTAGCGAGTGACATGCAGTAATCCATTACCTTGAAAATAAATATGCAAATTGAATTTGTAAGCTAATTTGTCAAAAAAAAAAGTTAACTTTTGGCTGTGTTTTTAAAAAAAAAAATCCAAGAAGGAGATGTCACCAATTTTCTGCTGCTTTGTTTGCCAAACTGAAAATGGAAAATTTGCATATTATGAACAGTATACATGCTGCATGACACAATGTAGTATGAGTTGTATTTTGTAGTTATTTTGAACTCGACCAGTGTTTCTGTTTGATAGATACAAAGGTTTATGCAAAACCATAAATTCCTATTCCTAGCCCTTTTTTTGTTTTGCTTTGCTGTTTTCTTCTTGCTTCCAACACATAATTGAATTACTGTCAGCACAAGTCATTGCTGTATCGCAACCCACAGTATTTTTGTGAAAATGGCGGTGAGATCCTGACCAATTCTGCTATGCAGTGCGATCTTTCAGCACTATTTAACATCCAAATAAAGAAATTGTCCTTTTTTTTAAACACAGTGTTCATTGGTTTAATTCCTTCCTCCAAACCTTTCTCAAACCGCTCTGCTGCATAATTAAATATCAGATGATGGAATTAGAAGAAATAATTAATTATGAGGTGGAAAGAAAAAAATGTATTCATGCAAAAAATGGCATATTATTAAAGGAAGGAGCGTAGTGAGTGTGGTAGGTTGATTAATGCTGTGCTGTTTGCTGGAGTATTCTCATGGTGAGTTACAATCCTTCAGGTATCTGCAATGCAGAGGGGCTGCTTGTTACGGGCTGTTTGTTGGTCTATTCTGAGCATGAAAACTTTGTTTTATGTGTCTGTTTTCAGGTTTTCCCACTTAGCTCTCTCCAGTGCTGGAAAGCTTTTTTAAAGGGGTGGTTCAATACGATTTCACTTTTTTAACTTTAGTTAGTGTGTAATGTTGCTGCTTGAGCATAAACAGTATCTGCAAAGTTACAGCGCTGAAAGTTCAATGCAAACGGAGATATTGTCTTTTAAAGTTATGGCAGTTTAATGCCTACAAAAACGACCGGTTTGGACTACAACGAGCTTCTTCCCGGGTTGGTGACATTATAAACCCTTCAAAAAAACGCCCCCGGGAACACGCAACAAAGTGGGCGAGGCCATGTTGTGCAGTATAATGAAAGCGGAAGAGTTGTGTACACCGGACGCGAGCGGCGCGACGCGTCAAAAGATAATAGAACCCATTATAATCAGGGATATTTTCTACACTGGATGCGGTGCTGAAGACAGCTTCCAGAATCTACACGAGTTTAATGCTGGATTTGCACAAAGCTAGGCTTTTACTGAAAGATGAAGCCGTTCCCACTTTAAAATCAGAAGCTGCTGTTTATTGGCTTCAAACTGTAAGTACATTTTATTGTTTGTACATGTCTTTTAAATGTATAACGTTAGTTCTGTTGCTATTTTTTGGTTGCATCAAGGATGTAAACAAAGACCAACACGTTTTTGCTTCGCTAGCCAGTTAGCTAATTCTTCAAACACCTGTTCACAAACATTTGTTCATGCTATAAATTAAACGCTACCTTTACAAAAACGTGACTACTCAGTCATGTATTCAGCTACAGTAAAGCTTTAATCAGGATAAAACTGTATATTTAAAGCTAACAAACAGCAGTGACAGCATATCTAAACACTTTGACACAAATACAAAATGAAATACCATTCATAAACGTCCTTTAAAAGCTGTGATTGCAGAGGTCTGCTTTACCCTCTTCATCTGGGTCTGATTCGGGCTCAATTTGATACAGCAATATAGACGCCATTATTTACTTAATGGATACGCCATTTATTTAATGGATACAGAGGTGTAGAATAAAGGTAAAATATATGAAAAATATGACATTAAGCATTCAGACATGTTAAACTGTGCCCCAAAAACACAATCAATCCTAGAAAAAAAAAACACTCAACCACCCCTTTAATATAAACGTGGGTTCTAAAGCGCTTGCCCAGTCATAAACCTTCATTCCAGTGATATTCTTTTGAGCTCTTTTGTATTGTGTCCCTCTCTCGTTCTGCAGTTTTTTTTTTTTTCTTATTTTCAAATTTCCCTCGTTCTCGTTCTCTCTCCTTGACTGTCATACGCCCCCTTAATACTGATTGGTTACGCGTTTGTTGTTGGTGTCGGCCCGACTAACTTCCAAATAGTGTATTTGAAATTCTACTGAGTCCACCTTTAAGTTTCTGGTATTTCTGGTATTAAGGTATTTGTTTCATAATTGAAGAACTTTGCAAAATTAATGCTGTTATTTTATTGTTTATCACTGTGAACGATCTGTATTGTTAAAGCACTATATTTCTATCACGACAACTCTAGGAGTATTTGGCTTGGTAATGGATATAACAATGTTGATATGTTTGGTCTTGGTGGAATAGATCTGCTACGCTGCTGCTGCTGCTTCTGTTGGTTATTGCCGCTGCTGTACAATATGGCTTACATGAATTACACATACAGGTGGAGCTGGGGACGATGGAGGGTTTCTGAAGCATGCTGCACTGCTAAAGCAAATGCTGACCAGTATTTGAAGGTTGAGCAGCAAGCACATTGGCTACTGATAGAGCAGGAACCAGTCAGCTGTCCCTACAGAGAATGATGTGATTGCAAGCATTGAGTTAAGGACCTATCAGCCTGTGCCATCTAGAGTTTCATGACAGAACTTTGTATAAATAAATGTGACTTGACTTGACAATAATAACAGTGAAGCTTACCTTAGCATACACCATAACGTATTATAAAATGGAAACAGCTGTGATGTGTCTACTCCTTTGCAGATGTCCGTGGAATGGGCGTGGTGGCTGGTGCCGTGGTGGGCGTGTCCTTCGGCGTTCTCCTCATCATCCTCATCGTCTGGCTTGTTTTCCGCAAGAAAGAGAAGAAGAAATATGAGGAGGAGGAAGCGCCCAATGAAATAAGGTAAAAGAAAATCTTTATATAGCACATAGAAAGTAATTGCAAATTACAGCCTGACATCATTTATAATGTCTAGCAGCTCTATTTCTCTTTGTTGACTTGCATTCATGTCTAGGCTAATTTGTGGGTGTCAGGATGAATTATGCAAGTTTGGAGGATGAGTGAGCATTAACTATGCAAACGACAGCGAGATACACACATACACTTCTCTTGTTGAGGTTAAAGAGATACATATGGTTCCAGAGATGCAGAAGTCACTTTCCCTAGATTTGTTAGCTATTAGCCTGAAGAGTTTAAAGGTATTTGAGTGTCTTTATGCTTTAGTAACTTTATCAAAACATTTTATAAAATGTAAAGTTCATTTAGGCCCTAAACATACTCTTTTGCGTGTTTGTGAATGCAAATTCTTCTAGCTACACAAACTCTGTTGAAATTTTAGTAGATATAGCACAAATAAAAAAAAAAAAAAAGCATTTAGGATTGAAATGCACCCACTGTAAATTGTTGAACAGAAATGTTTCTAGCTAGTTGCTAAACTCATATGGCAAAAATATATTTTCAGATATATTTTTAAATTTATATACAAAAAAGTAGTCAAAAATATATTGTTAAAATAGATTTTTCATATTCATTTACATAAATATATTTTAGTGAATGGAATATTTCACCCAAAGTGAAAATCATTTACTCACTCTCATACATTTAAGAATGCTGGTAACCAAAGAGTTTTGGTTCTCATTGACTTCCATTGTGGACAAAAAAAAAAAAAAATGGGAACAGAAACTGTTGGGTTACCAACATTCTTGAACTTGAAAAAAAAAAGACGAAAAAAAATTACATTGTTTTCTGAAATGAGTTACTTTGAACAGTTTATTTGCAAACACAAGTTTGCATTGCATTCTTAGCATTCCCACAAATGGATGTTATAGCGAGAACTTAGTTGTTTCAGGGCAGCTACTGTCCTGGAGTAGCAACAGTTTGAAAAATAATCTTTCTGAGGGAGTTGACATGTTTATAGCTAGCTGTCTGAATAATAACACTTCCAGTTTGGCACAGACATTTGCTGGCCCTTTGTGTATAACACACTAAAGGGCTTTTCACACTTGAAAACATTAACCCTGGGTCATTCTAAACCCCGAGTACACGGAATCCTGGGTTATCTTGCTTCACTTTTCACACTGCTCATTATTTACCTGGGGTTAAAAATTAATCCTGGATATTCATTAGCTGACGTTTCACACTGTACATTTCTAAACCATGGGTTAACATGGGTTTGCATATTTGCAGCGTCAGTGTCATTGATTGGATGAACGCAGCACGTGACCCGTTTACATAGCTCTAGCATTACACATCCTCGTATTGCTGACTGTACTATCGAGTTTATACTGAATGGACATTTTGGACTATAAAGATAAGAATGAAATGCCACGTTTTCTGTCAGCATTTGACATTTTTCCTCTCAAACACTGAATTTACTGTTTATATACAATGTGATTGTCCTAAGTATATGAATATGAGGCACGCGATTGGTTGTCTGTTGCTCAGCGTCTAGCTGTCGTTTCACACTGTACAAGTCTGGCACCACAATGCGGGGTTAACACCGCAAAAGTGGTGCTAACCCTGCTTCTAAATTACAAATGTGAAATGTTAAAGCGGTGTTTAGAACGACGATAACCTGGGGTTAAGCACAGTGTGAAAAGCCCTTAAAGGGTTAGTTCACTCAAAAATGAAAATTCTGTCATTTATCACTCACCCTCATGTCGTTCCACACCCGTAAGACCTTCGTACATCTTTGGAACACAAATTAAGATATATTTTTTTATAAAATCCGATGGCTCAGTGAGGCCTGCATTGACAGCAAGATAATTAACACTTTCAAACGCCCAGAAAGCTACGGAAAACATATTTAAAACTGTGACTACAGTGGTTCAACCTTAATGTTATGAAGCGACAAGAATACTTTTTGTGCGCCAAAATAACAACTTTATGCACAAGTCACGTGAACCATTGAAATTTCGAAACGTTTCGAAACACTTATGATGTTACGAAGCCTCGTTTACTGAAATCACGTGACTTTGGCAGTTTGATTCGAAACAAAAGATTCGTAAAGCTTCGAAGCTTCATGAAGCAGTGTTTTGAAATTGCCCATCACTAGATATTGTTGAATAAAGTTTTTTTTATTTGGGCGCACAAAAAGTATTCTCGTCACTTCATAACATTAAGGTCGAACCACTGTAGTCACATGAACTGTTTTAAATATGTCTTTAGTAGCTTTCTGGGCATTTGAAACTGTTAATTATCTTGTCAATGGAGGCCTTACTGAGCCACTGGATTTTATCAAAAATATCTTAATTTGTGTTCCGAAGATGAGGTCTTACGGGTGTGGAATGACATGAGGGTGAGTAATTAATGACAGAATTTTCATTTTTGGGGGAGAACTAACTCTTTAGGATGAAGAATCTCAATCTCTCTCTTTATGTTTTAGGGAAGATGCAGAAGCTCCCAAAGCCAAACTGGTGAAGCCAAACTCTCTCTCCTCCTCTCGCTCTGGTAGTTCTCGCTCTGGAGCCTCCTCCACTCAATCTATGGTGCACAACAGCGCCCCCCGTGGGCCCAGGCCGCGACTGCCCGTGGTGGCTGCCCTTAAAGAAAGCGGGCAGCCCGAAAACTTTCCTTCAGTACCACCGCCGTACAACCATGTAGTCCCCAAACCTCCTGAGCCCAGCAGTAGCCCCAAACCCAGCCCGGCAAAGCTCAACCCAGGAAACCTGGTGAGGATGGGCGCCACACCGGTGATGATCCCCGCGCAAACCAAGGCATTCCAGACTGTGTAGGAATAAAAAAAAAAACACACATAAACACACACACACACAAACAGATAAATACACTCACCGCAGCGAGCATCAACTCCCACATCTGGTATCAGGACCATTCCCAAAGGATTTCCCATTCCCTGCGGAAAACCCAGGTGGTCAGGCCTTTTGTTTCAACACGTTCGACTCTGTTGGAAAATAAATGCTTTTGTTGTTTTTATGTGCACACTGAAGTGGAATGAGACCCCTCGTGGAGTGTATGTATTTTTAAAGGGTAAAAAAGGGGGGTTTGGATGTGAGGGTTGTGCCTTGTTTTGTTATGGTGGTTTGAGCAAACAAAAGAGGCAGATATGAACAGAGATTCAGCTCTACCTTTACCCAGACAGACAACCTGTCTACCTGACCACACACTTCCTGTCCTCGCTGGGTTTGATCTGACAGCTACAGGACTGGAGGAGAAACTCACATAAGCGGACTCTTTCCGGCACCTGCTCGTCCGCCCCTATGAGGATTCACATCTGCCACTCAATTCCTCAGCCAATCAGCATTTGCCAGGCAGCCCAGCAGGTATCACACCTCAACAGCCAATGGCAGGTCACCTGCTGGGCGCAGACTCTACGATTGGCCCAGAACGAGGAGAAATCAACACACTACGATATAAACAATGACAGTAAATTTGTTCCTCATTAGAGCTATAAGTATTCCATATGAATAGACGTATTCCATATATAACAGGTATTTATAGGAATTCCATATAAATATATTTCAGTTAAAGTATCTAACAGCATTCGTGACGTGTGTGCACAATCCCTTTAAATCATTCACTCACATTCTTCAGGATAATGCATACAGTATCTTCAGTAATGAGGTTGATTGTCTCAATGGGGAAATGGTTTGGCTCGGCTTTGGCTCCTGGTATTTGCAATTGAAATCAGATGTCTGGTTGGTGCATCCCATTGGATGCAAGTATGATGAGGTTGGGTCAGGCTTATTCAGTGCTGGTTTATTTAGATCTGAAGTGTCTAACCGATTAGGATGAAACCGACAATTAGCCCACACACAATCTGACTTCGTGGAAAGCACTAGTTCTACAGATTTCAAACTTTTTTGACTCTAAGGCCCCCAATTATCCAACACAATTTAAAGCTATTTCTGATCGTTTGTAGTGCTGTCAAACGATTAAACGAGATTAATTGAATCCAAAATAAAAGTTTGTTTACATAATATGTGTGTGTACTGTGTATATTTATTATGTCTATATAAACACACATGCATGTATATATTTAACAAAAATATATTTATATACAAAATATTTATATATAATATAAATTATATTATTTATATACATATGTGTGTATTAATATATACATAATAAATATACATAGTACACATATACTATGTAAATACACTTATTTTGGATGCAATTAATCGTTTGACAACACTACTTGTTTTGAAATGTTTTATTAAAATTAAAAGTGTTGATATGTTCAGTTGAATTAATCAACAACGATTCATATTGTGATTCAAGAAGATATAAAATTCTTCAATAAAATATGTTCTGCAACAAAAACAACAGTTATTTAGAGGGAAAAATAAAATTTCAGTTTACGTTCTTTGTGTGTGTGTGTGTGTGTGTGTGTGTGTGTGTTTAGCATTTTAACTAGATTTCATTTTAAATATATTTAAATCATCCTGTGCCTCTTTTGGAAGTTTGCTTAGGCCACTGTTCTACATTACCCTTTTTTATTATTATTAAATATTATGGCTAAGTTGCTAATGCTTTCATCTGCCAATAGGAATGTAGTGCTTTCTGCTCAGTTTAAGACATTTGGTCATGTTTAAATCGTTTTCTTAAAAAAAAAATCAATTCAGAAAATGTGACAAAAAAAAAGAAAAGTTTGCAGATTTTATCTGGGCCTGCGAATGAGCTTTGAATGTGTTGTACAGCTGGCTATTTTGTGCTTTTTTCCTCTTTTCAACCTTTTTATTTTAAGATTAATTTGATTTTTTGCTATTTTAGCAAAATACACAACATTGTAACTGCAGTAGCTTAGAAGCTTTAAATTCTTGGGTGCAGATTTATATATATATATATATATATATATATATATATATATATATATATATATATATATATATATATATATATATATATATATATATATTAATCATTTTTGTATCATAGTTGTATTCCGGTTACTCTAATGCCATTGCAAATATATTTTCTCTGTTTTTCAGTTGTTTTCCCCTCTTATATTTAATGTTTGATGAATTCTAATGCTCAGAGACCCAGAATCAGCTGCATAAATGCTTTTCGAGTCCCCATTAGTAAACAGCAGGGGGCCATAACATGAATTCCTCCCCTCTTTTTTACGTCTTCAGAAATGAATTAGATGGACGAACAAGATGTCAGAAAATATTTAAAGTGACAGGTCACCCTTAAGGATAGAACAATGTCTTCTTGCCGGATAACCAGGGAATAACCGTCTCTGCATGGAACAAGACTTAGATGTCAATGCTGCAGAGGTAAAGGAACCAACGGCTGACCTTATTTATCTAAATCCAATCCTTCACAATTCTTAAGGCCAGTGCAAAAGACAGTGCACACAGTTCCATTGATTTAGCTTCAACCCACAGCCCGGTCGATTCCCCGGCTTTGAAGTCTCTTTCCGCACGCAGGGAACGTGAGGAAATGAAGTAGGTAATATTAGTCGAAGTACTTCCTCGCAACCCGCTGTTCCTGTACGGCCGAGTCTGCTGTTGATATGTGCCGAGACGCATGGTTCAGTTGAGTTTGTGTTCGGTCAGTCACGGCTGAACAGTTTGAATGCTGAGCTCTAATGTTAAACACCCTGCATACAATTGCTTGAGAGAATGTGCATCTAAACACTATTGGCAATGGACCTGCATGACAACGATAGCTAGAGAAAGACAAGTATTTTGGCTCAGTGCTACTATCAGTACATTATATACTACGAATTTTTGTTTAAAATGTTACTAATGTAAAAAATACCTTTTGTATTTATACGTCAACTTTCATTACACCGAATAAACATTGAATGAACTCATTGTTGTCGATGACTTTGCACTTGTGCAGCTGTATACAGTAGTTTTGTTTGGTCAGTCTGGTGTTTCGACTGCATGAGTAAGGAAACCATGAACCATTCCCTCTGTCGCTCAGATTTTTTTTATTTTTAAGATGGCTATTGTTTGATTGGACAAATGACAAAAGACCTTGTACATATTTCATTTAATTTCAATTGTATATTTGTACAGTATCTTAATGATTTTCCTTTGGTTTGTAATAAAGCATTCAATGGCAAGCCAATGAAAACTGTCATTTTCTATTCAGTTTTCCGCCTTTTGTCTTTGTGGATGGATCAAAATCCAAATTCAAAGATGTACAAAGATGGCCCTTGACATGTTAGTAGGATGTGGGAGGATGCTCCTCTTATGAACAATGTAGATTTACTTTTAAATTTTAACACATTTAGAAATAACTTAGCATGAGCAGGATGATGCATCAGCCAATGTGTGATTATAGGAAATAAATAGAAACATTTGCTAATTTAGTTGTTATAGCACAAAGAAGGGTATGATTACCCCTAATTATTTCACTCAACTAATCTTTAGATTTTAATAAAAGCAAAGATGTCTGAAATGTACTTCTTATTCATGGAAATACTGAATAATAACCCTAATAATTACAATAATTATACAAATAATAACACTAGTAACAACATGCCTGTGGGGTCAAATCGGGTGGGACCCAAGGGTCTAATTTATCTATTTTCTTTAAAATAAAAACTCCAACTTTGATCATCTTACCCCAACCTCCCCTGTTTATGGAAAAATGTATTTCCTGTGATCCATCTGTGTTCCTGACTGCTCAAAAAAGTTGAGAGTCGAGTAGGCCTAAGTTTGAATCAAGTTTTTGGAGTAATCCGGTGTCTTGGCTAAGAATGAGGAAAAAGAATAAAAGAAGTTAATTATTCATTCCTTAATCCCTCCATTGTGGTGTAATTGTTCTCAGTCTCATTGTGATTCAGGCCTGTTTCATGCAGAGCCTGTTAGCACCTCACAAAGCTCTTCACAGAAGGCTAACCCAGATTTCCTGCACAAAAAAACAAAAAAATATATAATCCATTATTTTAAAACCGATCACAGTTCTAAAATATCTCAAATCCATTTCTGTCCTCTTTGTTCCTCACTAGTAACAATAAGATGAGCTCGGGATGCCACAGTTAATGCAATTGTGCCCTCTACTGGCCAAAGTGCGCCATTACCTGCACCGAATGAAAATCAACAGTAGTCCTTAAATAAAACATGAGCATGTGAGAAGGAAAGACCATTTATAGCTAGTCTAATAGCTTATATGTAACCCTGCTTGTGTGTTTTTATATTCGGTTCAGGAAGAGCACATGAGTTCAGAATTTGAGTTTTGTGGATCTTAGTCCATGGCTAGAATTAGTAGGCTTCTATTATCAAACTCAGCCTTTAGCAGACTATATTCAGTCACTCTCTATTAGGAAAATGGTTTGAAATATTGACAATTCATCCTGCAATAGGCTACCACCTGTCACTAGTGCATTCTTTAGACTGAATTCATTCCTGAGTCTATCTAAAGTAATTTAACATATTAGTTTGGACCCAGCTAAGCTACCAAAAAAAAAAAAAAAAAAAACAAACAACAACAACAACAAAAACAAACAAACAAACAAAAAAAAACAGACATAATATTTGTATTTAATTCGCTGGGGATTACAGGTGCACAACCTCTAAGTCAAGAGGACAACGTTGGAAGTCAAATAATTCGTTCAAAGAACCGGCGTTCAAAATATTTCACTTGTCCTACAGGTCTGTTGTTGCAGACATGATTCAGTTCATAAAAATGTAGAGCATATATTTTGCTATAATTCATTTACTAATTTTCATTTCTTGGCTGAGAAAGTTAAATAGTTCACGATCATCAGTTGGATAAATAGTCAAACGTGTCCGAAAGAGAAGCCGACCGGTTTTGTGAACCGATTCAACTGAATCATTGAAAAGATCCGAATTACATGAACGATTCGTTTACGAATCGGACAACGCTTTAAAGCGCTGAGACAAAATAATTTTTGAGCGTATATGGGGAAAAGTAATACAATTAGTATTATCTTGCTCGTATCACACAGGACTCTTCAAATAAGAAGCACCGATTCAGCATGATCTCGTACGTGAGGTGTCACTTCTTGAAATCACAAATCATTCGAATCAGTTCTCCAGTTTCCCAGCCCCTGCAGTCCAGCCCCATGTCCAGATCCGCAAACAGCACCTCCCGTCCACATTGCGTCCTGAGGCGAACTTTCCTTCTGAAGGGAGGTTAGATGCAATTTACATGAGCAGTCGAGGAAAATGGCTTGTACAGTTGGCGGCCAGATCATACCGCAGCTAAATGTGGAGGAACCGACGGAGGACGGCAGCCCGTCCAGGAGCATCTCCACCCGGCGGAGCAAAACCTGCTTCTCCCCGTTCAGCTCGCGGAAACATCACAGGTAAGACACACTGTTCCAGACGTTCAATATCTAATCAGTTTTGTCACATTAAGGTTGATTTTGAAACAAACAAACAAACAAACAAACAAACAAACAAACAGCTGTGTTGAAGTTGGCACAGGTCTTAAATGTCAGTCATTTTGTCAATCATGTTGACATCTGAGCTCCACAGGACGTTTATCCACTAATTTGTCTGAAATGACAAAGTTCAACGACTTCTGCTTAAACCCATCAAACATCTATTTCACACATCTTCCATTTATAATCACATTTCTGAACACCAAAAAAAAAAAAAAAAAAAAGCAGAAGAATAAATCCTCTAAATTGTTTTTTTTTCCTGTTATCTTTGAAGACATTTCAATCTCTGCAGCTTTATTAAATCTGCAGGGCGTCCAAACATTCTGTGCTTGCAGAAGAGCAAGCAATCTGCTGAAATTAGATTGCGAGCAATTACAGCAAATGCTCCAGAGGACTGCCAAAACCTCATTAGCTGACTATTTAATTAAATGCTTTTAGTAGATCTGTAAATAAACATGCGCTCAGCACATATTTTTCAGCCTAGTTTGGGGTCTACGATGACCTCTCAGTGTGGTAAGTGTCCACGAAACAGCTTTGGAGGTTTACAGCCAAAGGGAACATGTGAAACCATGTCGATTCCAACCATAGAGGCAGGCAGCCTGTAGGGATTGATTAACCATTGAGCTGTTGTATTTAGAGGACACTGCAGAGGGAACTAGAGCTGCAGCGTTTTCCGAGGCAGATTCAGATATCAGATTTGTCTGAAATCAGTCTATCTGACCTTCACTATGAGCACTATGGGTTTACATGGATGCTGAGATCATCCTGAAGTCCTCCATGTATTGTTATCCTTCGTACACATGCATATGACTTACTGAATATTTGAATTGAGTGTAAGGTTCTTAACTTAACATGTACATCCTTATTGACAAATTCATTGAAAAAGGACCTTTTCCTGTGGGGTTCTTTTAGCCGATGTTTAATATTTGTGTTGGTTTTGACTGTATCCCATTAAGCGGTTGAATCCTCAGCTAAGTAAGATCATTTTAAGCTGATCAGACCTCATAGAATGGAAGTCACATGGTTTAGTGACACATTTTTGTCCTTGTACTAACTATATCATGGCCTATAAATCTTGCTGGCTCTGTGGTGAAAGACCTAGCAGGAGTAGCAGTTATCAACTCTTCTGTTTGCTCAATTACCCACATTATATACCGAACAAAACCACATAGTTCAGCACATAGTTGAAGTCATCATCATTCAGAGGCATTGCTAATTCAAATGATTAATTCACTGGGATATAGCATGTAGTTCCTTTGACCTCATTAAGATTGCCAGCAACTCAAGGACAGCATGCTTTGGTCAAACGTTATATCGGCGGCAGTAAAAGACATTTCCTTGGCTTCACCCTAGAGAGTCTTTCTCAAGGTTGATGCGTCATGACAATGATTTTTAAAGGATGGAAGTTGACTTGTACATATACCTTTCAGGGTTTTTTCAGGCACTTGATCCATCCATCTTTTGATCTGTAAGCAATGCATGTTGATGTAGTACAGACTCAAGATGGCCCAAAGATGAATGAATTATTGAAGAGAAGTATGGTGTTTCTTATGGAAGCCAGTTTCCAGCTCAGAATAAAAAAGGTAGTTTTTTAGATTTTTTTTTTTATCTTAATTGAGATTTTATGTCTACATAATCTGACTTTATATCTCTCAATGCAACTTTATGTTTCATAATTGTGCCTTCGTTTTTTGGCTATATGTCTCACAATTGCAATTTATGTATTTCTCATTTTATTCACCATTATTACAATTACATTTTTTACACAGGCTTTCATAATTACTTGTCTAAGTGATTAGACTTGTGTTTTTTATTCTCTTTTGGCTTTGCCAGTAAGTAACCACCTACACTCTTAAAGGAACACTCAACTTTTTTTGAAAATAGGCTCATTTTCCAACTCCCCTAGAGTTAAACACTTGAGTTTTACCGTTTTCGAATCCATTCCGCCAATCTCCGGGTCTGGCGATACCACTTTTAGCATAGCTTAGCATAGTTTATTGAATCTGATTAGACCGTTAGCATCTCGCTCAAAAATTACCAAAGAGTTTCAATATTTTTCCTATTTAAAATGGACTCTTCTGTAGTTACATTGTGTACTAAGACCCACGGAAAATGAAAAGTTGCGATATGGCTGATATGGCTAGGAACTGTACTCTCATTCTGGCGTAATAATCAAGGAACTTTGCTGCCGTACCATGGGTGCAGCAGGCGCAATGATATTGCTCGATGATATTACATGATATTACATTTTCCGTTGGTCTTAGTACACAATGTAACTACAGAAGAGTCAAGTTTTAAATAGGAAAAATATTGAAACCCTTTGGTTATTTTTGAACAAGATGCTAACGGTCTAATCAGATTCAATGAACTATGCTAAGCTATGCTAAAAGTGGTACCACCAGACCCGGAGATCGGCTGAATGGATTTGAAAACGGTAAAACGCAACTGTTTAACTCTAGGGGAGTTGGAAAATGAGCCTATTTTCATAAATAAATTGAGTGTTCCTTTAAGGCCAATTCAAACCGCACAGGCAAACACCAACAAGCACGTTTGTTGGGTTTTGTTGGACCAGTGTTTTACCCCAGTTGGCGTCTGTTGGCATTGGTCAGCGTTTGTTGTTTTCACCCAACTGAACATGTTCAGTCAGCGTTCGTCGGTGTCTGTTGGGTTTTCTTTCATAAAATTCTAAATCCAACAGCCAGCTTGTTTATTGGTGTTTGTTGCGGTGTGAATCAACCTTTATAAATAAAGGTTAATTGATGGAATCAATGGTTTCATAAAGAACCTTTTAACACCATTTTAATCTTTCCATTGCACAAAAGGTTCTTTATAGTGGAAAAAGATTAATAAAATGTTCTTCATGGCTCTTTTAATAATTGTTCACTGAAACATTCTTTGGGGAACCAAAAATGGTTTTGCAATGGCATCACTGTGAACACTCCCTTATGAAACCTTTATTTTTAAGAGTGTAACAACCACTCAGAGCACCATAGCACCCTTTCTTTCTTGCAGAACCTGCTCAGCAAAATCTATTTACAGAGTATCTATTTACATGTGCATTGTAATACATATGACTATAAAAAGATGCCACACACTTGCAATGAAATCAAATCGTTATAGATTGTTACTTCCCCAGGCCCATTCTGGCTCACTTTATCCATTGTGCTGTGCAGCCCATTACAGACTTATGCACATTATTGATTGTTTATCCATTACCTGTGACCTCTATGAGACACCCAACAAAGTCCTGCCAGAAATAGACATGCGTGACGACATATTCTAGCTTATTTTGCTCTTTGCACATTAGACAGTAGAGGGAAAATAAGTCTCTCTTGTTACCTCTCTTCTTATTATCCCTCTACAATCTTTGACATTTTTTAGTAGAAAAAAGTTGACAAAGATGTCGTCTGAGACAGCAGAGAATAGCCAGTCAAGCAATGAGCAGTTTGTCCTTTTAGGGCTACTGTAGAAACACGGCTGCGCAAAATGGCGACTTCAATGTAAGGTGTATGTAGATAGAAATGGCTCATTCTAAGGTAGTAAAACATAATGGTTCATTATGTAAGGTCCTTATACAGCACCGAAAACATTCTGTCAATAAATCCTTCTAAATATTACACAATATTACACTCAGTCTGCTTACAATCACATCATTCTCTGTAGGACACAGCTGATTGGTTCCTGCTGTATCAGTAGCCAATGAGCTCACTGCTCAACCTTCAACCTACGTGGTCAGCATTTGCTGTAGCATTTTGAATTATGCTTTCAGAAACCTTCCCCAGCTCCACCTGTAGAGATCTGCAATGGGTAATTCATGTATGCTATATTGTACAGCAGCATCATGTCTTACTTGCTCACAGCAACATATTGTGTATGTATTGGCAATAGCAAGTCCTGTACTTGCTCTGCAGCAGCAGCATAGCAGATCTATTCGTCCAAGACCAAACATCTCAACATTATCCATTACCATACCAAACATGACAGAACTTTAAGTTTCTATGTGTTTTTCATATTTTAGTAGTTTTTTTGTTGCAGATGGCTGACTGATCTCTTTCAAGGCAAAGATGATGAAAATGAAATGAAGCCACTGTTTTGCATTCAAGTCATGTCGGTTGTCTTTAAGAGCTGCTCAGACTCACAGAAATGTGTCCTTGATGAGTCTTTGTGAGTCAGATTCAGAAGAGAGCCTTGAAAGACCCACCCCTGCAGAGTCCTTCAGCATTCCCAGATAACACACAGATAAGAGAGATATCAGCACCATGGACAGCACCCTCGCAATGCTTCACTGATCAAAAGTAGCACTCGGTTATGTTTATTTGACCAGTGACTTAGAAATGCAAATGTCTTTTTTAGGGATGCATGATATCAGTATTGTATCAGTCACTATTAGTGGTTTTTATTCTTTTTAATTTATAGCTAATTGGTCAGTATTGAAAATTTAGTTACATTTACCCTATTTTAAAGTCCCCCGTGTGTTGAAAATCAAGTTTTTAATGGTGTTTATATGTCTATGTGGTATTTTTAATATTCTTTAAGGCAAACCATGTGCAAATTCATAAGTCAACACAATTGCAGAGTATTTTCTCCTTAAAACTGCACTGAAAAAAGACGCTGGTGTCTGTGACGTCACAAACTACCTTGTAACCAATCATGTCAACATGCCTGCGGTATTTAGCATATCATTAATAGTGAACTAGCAGGGGAGTCTGAAGTGAAGCCAGGTTGTCCCAGTATATTTTTCTGTAGATATGAAAATTTGTGTAGATTTAGCAATATGGCGGGTGAATGATGAATATTACGATGTTATTATGAACTATATGCACATTATTGCAACACATTATTAGCTGTTTGATAATGTAGTCAAGAAAAAGGCTAATACATTGTAAAAAGTGATACCATTGTGCAACGTTCACCTCAGTAAGTCGACCGAGTGGATCTCTGAGCTTGTGTGAGCGAGTGGAGGCGGGGCTAATTTGCATATTTATTGAGCCGCGTATATTAAATGAGACATGGGTGTAGAGTTACATTCAAGCTATTTTAAGGCATGAAGACATTTTTTTCACAAGAAAAAAACGTTTAAATATTTCATTTTGGTGATCAAAGATAAGTTTTTAATAACACAGTTTAATGTCATTTTACCAATTTTATAATGAATAAAAATATATTGTTTTTAGAGTTCATATATATATATATATATATATATATATATATATATATATATATATATATATATATATATGTATGTTTAAATACTTAAGTTCTGGTGTAATTTTTAAGTGTAATCAAATTGGCTGTTCAAGTCATTTCATCTGAAATGATATTAAATTGACTTTAAATAAAAATTAGTTGAATATTGTATAACCTATAACATAAACAATTTAAATTGCTTAAATTATTTTGAATTAAATTTAAAAACATATGTTGTCATGGCTAATGGATAATATCATTGTTTACAGTGTATTTAAATTGTTTTTATTCTGTTTCCATGTCTAGATGCATGCATCTGGGTTCTAGTGTGAAGTGAATGTCGGTCTACAGAAAATATAAAACTATAAAAATATAAAACTTTGTGCAAAAATAGGACTTGGCACTGGCAACTGATTACTGTAGCTATCCTTTTACAGTAAAGAAGATTATTTCGATTTTATTACAGGACACCAGAGGGCAGCACTGATACATAGTTTATAACTCAATCTCAGCTCGATTGGTCATCATATTAAGACCTTTAAATGTGTGTTACTGTACAAGAATTATATTTATTCCTTAATGACATTAAGCATTTGTCTGAATATTTTTGTCCATAAAGATAGATAAAAGAAAGAAAATACTGTTTTTGCATGCATGTGGCATTTTAATCATGGTGAATCAGGCTGGTGACTCAGAAAGAATTAGGTCATTGTACAATAAAAAATTAAGTTGCATGAACAATGTTGAGTGGGTGTATGCCACATCAGTATAATAAACATATGATGGTGTTACTCATGATGTTGCATAAGTTCCCACACATTCATCCAGTGTTATGTGAACACAGCTTCGAAATGGTCACTCTTCTGATGGTGAATCTATGTGATTTTGGTGTCTGGTGTTTGTGGTAGTGAGATGCTTTTGTCCTCTTGCACAGCACAGAGAGTGTTTTATATGTTCATAATGCTGTCATCTCTAGAAAACGTGCTTGAGCTATTTAACATAAACTTGCACTGCAGTGCTGGCTGTCAATTTGAGATGACATGCAAATGCACAACAACATGATGCAACAGCTACCAATGGGAGTGAAGCTCAGTCTAGTTTGAACCGCTGCTAGCAGCTCACAACACACTGACTGTGTGACCTCGATCGATTTATTGGCTGTCAGTGTGAATGCCCCTCGAGGCTGAGACTAGTGCATAGATGCATTGATGTTTCTCTGAATTCCTTTCTGGAAGTTTTTAAAAATATATAAAACAATGTAAAGTTTTTAATCATGGCTCTCAGAGCTGTCACAGATCCTTTTTTTTAGCCTCACTGATAGTGTCATCTCTAAGCTGGGCTGCAAGTGGTCATGCTATAATGTGTCATTTTCCCGTTTTTAGTTCACAAATGTGCCACGGGCCCCAAAGGCAAATGCTATCTCACGCATTAGGCTTTACGCTGGCGGTGACTGACTGTGAATTTCACATTTCAATTTCACAGCATTTTATGGTGGCGGAAGCTTTAGACACATCACCCCATGAGGGATACTGTATATGATTATGCTGTCTGATCCAATCCTGTTTAAAGGGTTAGTTCAACCAAAAATGAAAATTCTGTTATTAATTACTCACCCTCATGTCGTTCCAAACCCATAAGACTTTCATTAATCTTCTGAACACAAATGAAGATCTTTTGAATGAAAGGTAGTAAAGTCATCATTAAAGTAATACATGTGACTCTAGTGGTTTAACCTAAATTTTATGAAGCGACGAGAGTGCTTTGTTTGTGCAAAAACAAACAAACAAACAAAAAAAATAAAACATAATTTACTGTTGCTTCATAAAATTAAGGTTAAACCACTGGAGTTGCATGGATTACTTTAATGATGTCTTTACTACCTTTCTGGGGCTTGAAAGTGGTAGTTGTGTAGGCTGTCATTGGAAGAACAGAAAGCTCTCAGATTTAATAAAAGGTGCCATAGAATTTAAAATTGAATTTACCTTGGCATAGTTGAATAAAAAGAGTTCAGTACATGGAAATGACATACAGTGAGTCCCAAACACCATTGTTTCCTCCTTCTTGTGTAGATCTCATTTGTTTAAAAGACCTACGAAGAACATGCGAATCTCAACATAACACCGACTGTTACGTAACAGTCAGGATCATTAATATGTATGACCCCAATATTTGCATATGCCAGCCCATGTTCAAGGCATTAGACAAGGGCAGCCAGTATTAACGTCTGGATCTGTGCACAGCTGAATCATCAGACTAGGTAAGCAAGCAAGGACAATAGCGAAAAATGGCAGATGGAGCGATAATAACTGACATGATCCATGATATCATGATATTTTTAGTGATATTTGTGAATTGTCTTTCTAAATGTTTAGTTAGCATGTTGCTAAATGTGGTTTCTTACTGATGGCCTTTATGCATTCAGTAATAGCCATCCAGCACTGAACTCGTGTAGATTCTGGAAGATCTCTTCAGCACCGCATCCAGTGTAGAAAATATCCCTGATTATAATGGGTTCTATTATCTTTTGACGCAACGCATCGCACCGCTCGCGTCCGGTGTACACAACTGTATCACTTTCATTATGCTGCAAGACATGGCCTTGCCCACTTTGTTGCGTGTTCCCGGGGCCGTGTTTTGCAGGGTTTATGATGTCACCAACCCGGGAAGAAGCTCGTTGTGGTCCAAACCGGTCGTTTTTGTAGGCATTAAACTGCCATAATTTTAAAAGACAATATCTCCGTTTGCAGAGAACTTTCAGTGCTGTAACTTTGCAGATACTGTTTATGCTCAAGCAGCAACATTACACACTAACTAAAGTTAAAAAAGTGAAATCACATTGAACCACCCCTTTAACTTTCCTCTGGACTGTAGCACAGAATAAGGTACCACAATATTTACACTACCGTTCAAAAGTTTCGGGTGAGTTCGATTTTTTTTTTTTTTTTTTAATTAATACTTTTATTCAGCAAGGATGCATTAAATTGATGAAAAATTACAAAGATTTTTATTATGTTACATAAAAATAGGGGTGTAACAATATATTGTGATACAATGTATCGCAAAACAAAAATGCATTATGTATCTTGGATACTGACAATCTGAATTGTGTATAGTTCACCCAAAATGAAAATTACTGTGTGAGGAAAAAATTCCAGTTTACAGAATTTTAGTGTCAGTACATTAAACTAAATGTTGAATATAATGTAAAAAGTTACCAGTAAAAAGTGGCCTGTATTATTTTAAATATATCTAGTCAGTGACAGATATATTCTATTCTCAGCTACAGAATCATGAATATTTTTGTTCTGGTGTCACCATTGTCCTGTGCATTGGGTTACCAGCACCAAGTCCAAGCCTTTTCATATTGTGAAAAGTGCAGTGCTTCAATGTTATGGCAAGTTGTTTATGATTGGCTATCTGTTGCTAAACAATACAGTGCCTCATTAAATATTTATGAGCTTTAGACGGGTACAGAAACTCTCTTGCACTTTTACATTTCAGCATCTGAGAACAACTGTTTGAGATTGCATTGTTCCTTCATCCTAGTTTTCTGTTGAGTCGGCCGCTGTGTGTGGGATTTTGTACATGTAGGTAAAAATTGCCAGGCACAGGATGTGTGTGACAAACCTGTTATTTTCTCCCTATCAGAGAGACAAAGAGAGTAAGAAATAGAGTGTGTGAAACACTGATCTTTTAATGGGATGATTTTCTTTTGTGCATAATAAATGATTCTTTAATTACCTGCCAACTGTATATATTTTTCTGTTGCCAGAAGTAAAGTACGCCTCTGCACAGAGAGAAGTGAAGGCAGAAGCAGGTTTGTCCACCCCTGTTCTGCGGAAGGAGCGCTA